>NW_027017969.1:2500-212986 GCF_032854445.1 Liolophura sinensis
AAAACATTGCCGGAAGTTACATCAGCAGTTGAAAGCAGATCTGAGTTAGCTGATACGGGATTGGATAAGATTCCCAAATGCTCTATGGATAGCTTCGCTCCGTTTATCAATTCTGGTTCAGTGTCGCTTAGAAGCGACATGTCTTGTGCTACCCCTATAAGGATATTAAGGGATACCGGGGCATCTCAGTCTCTGTTGTTGATGAATACTCTGCCGTTTTCTGAAGAGTCATACTCTGGGGTTCGTGCCCTTATTAGAGGTGTAGAGTCTAGTGACTTTGTCAGTGTTCCCCTTCATGATCCCCTTATTTGTCATCAGATTTGATATCTGGACCTGTCAGGGTAGGCATTAAGCCTTCATTACCTTTTGAGGGTATTCATTTCTTGTTGGGAAATGACTTAGCACATGATAAAGTTACTGTTGATCCCTTAATGGTTGATAAGCCTTCTCTGAATTCAGTCACAGAGCCAGTTGAAAGCGAGATAGCGGGTTTATATCCGTCCTGTGTTGTTACAAGAGCTATGTCTAGAAAAGTCAGTACAGACCAGGGTAGTACTGTTGATTTGAGCGAGGCTTTTCTCAACAACATGTTGGATGGAGATTCTTCCAAATTAGACAGCCAGCAGGAAGTAGATACTAATTCTGTTAGTGGTGATCAGCCATTTTGCGGGACTGAGTTGATTGCTGAACAACACAATGATCCAAGTATTTCTTGCTTGTTTAATGATGCAGCTAAAGATGGTGAACCCATGCTACTACTAGTAGGCCTCCCGATGTTTCGTTGGCGGATGAATGGGCAGTTAAGCATCAGGTAGTTGTGCCCAAGTCTTATCGTAAAGACATACTGACCATAGCGCATGAAACGCCGTTAGCAGGTCATTTAGACCTATCATAAGATTCTCAGTCATTTTTATTGGCCAGGAATAAGGAAAGATGTTACTGAATTTTGCAGGTCTTGTCATGCATGTCAGTTAGTGGGGAAACCTAACCAGACAATCCCCAAGGCAGCCTTGAGGCCTATTCCTGCAATTGGTGATGTGTAGTTCAACTCGTTTCCCTGAGGCAATTCCACTAAGGAATATTACTGCCAAGACTTTAAGGCTTTAGTTAAGTTCTTCACCATGTTTGGTCTGCCTAAATCAGTACAGTCAGACCAGGGTTCAAATTTCATGTCTGGTGTGTTCCAACAAGTTATGCATGAGCTAGCTATTAGCCATTATAAGTCCTCAGCTTATCACCCACAAAGTCAAGGAGCACTAGAGAGATTCCATCAGACACTGAAAAGTATGATAAGAACTTACTGCTTTGAGACAGGGAAAGATTGGGACGAGGGTGTACCTTTGTTAATGTTTGCTGTAAGAGAGTCTGTACAAGAGTCACTTGGATTTAGTCCATTTGAGTTGTTAGGGTTAAACAACTACAGTTGTTCAAGGAAAAGTTTGTGTCTGGTGATAGTGACAATGTTAACCTATTACAGTATGTGTCATGTTTTCGTACTAAGCTCAACAGAGTATGTGAGTTAGCCAGAGAGAATCTTACAGCTTCTCAGAAGAGTATGAAAACTAAGTATGACAAAGAGACAGTAAGTGATCTTAATTATATTATTTTCACTCCTGATCGGCGCAAATCTAGACAACTTTGTCACATTAACATGTTAAAGCCATATGTAGACAGAGATAGCACTGATCTCAATGTTGTACATCCTAGTGGAGTTGTTACCTGTAGCTTAGGTCCTGATTCAGCTGTTAGGGATGATCAAGATTTTGACTTAAGGTTCCGGTCAGCCAAACTCCAGAATTCAAGTATTCTTGAGGACATTGATTCTGTGTTGGGTCATCTGGAATATCAGCAACGCCAGCAGTTGAAGGATTTGGTTCGTCGATATGAACATTTGTTCCCTGATGTTCCAACCAGGACTGAATCCATCTACCATGATGTTGAAGTTGGAGATTCCAAACCGATTAAACAGCACCCATACAGACTGAACCCAACTAAAACTGAATACTTGAGAAATGAAGTTCAGTATTTACTAGAAAATGATCTGGTCGAGCCCAGTAACAGTAACTGGAGTTCACCTTGTAGTCTTGTGCCAAAACCAGATGGGACTTACCGCATGTGTACAGACTATCGCAAAGTGAATGCCGTCACTAAAGCGGACAACTTTTCCATTCCAAGGATTGACGACTGTATCGATGCCGTGGGAAAGTCCAACGTTGTCTCCAAGTTTGACCTATTGAAAGGATTTTGGCAAGTACCGCTCACGCAGCGCGCTCGTGAGGTGTCAGCGTTTGCTACCCCAGATGGTTTATACCAGTACAAAGTAATGCCCTTTGGGATGAAGAACAGCCCTGCCACCTTTCAACGACTTGTGAACAACGTTACATCAGGCCTTAAAGGGTGTCGTGTTTACATCGACGATGTAATTATATTCAGCGACACTTGGGAGGAACATTTAACTATCATGGAGGCATTATTTGCGAGACTGTCCCAAGCCAATCTTACACTAAATTTGGCCAAGTGTGAGTTTGGTTGTGCTTTTGTCACATATCTAGGGCATGTTGTCGGACAGGGTCAGGTAAAACCTGCTAATTCTAAAATCCATGCTATCTCTTGTTTTCCAGTGCCAAGTTGTTAGACAGAACTAAAGCGTTTTTTTGCGGCATGGCAGGTTATTATCGTAAGTTCTGTAGGAACTTTTCATTTGTTAGTGAGCCACTAACTCAGCTGTTAAAGAAAGGTGCTAAATTCTTGTGGTCCATTGAGTGTCAGAGATCTTTTGATAGATTAAAGGGCATGCTAAGCAGCGGCCCCATACTTGTAGCACCTGATTTTAATTTACCATTTAAGCTAGCTGTTGATGCTAGTGATATATCTGCTGGGGCAGTTTTGTTACAAGAAAATGAAACAGATCACGTTGATCACCCTGTATGTTTTTTCTCTCGCAAATTTGACAAGTGCCAGAGAAATTATTCGACAATAGAAAAGGAGTGTCTGTCCTTGATTCTAGCATTACAGCATTTTGAAGTATATGCGACTTCGTCAAGTTACCCCATTGTTGTGTATACAGATCACAATCCCTTGACCTTCTTGCACAAACTAAAAGGTAAAAACCGAAGATCGTTACGGTGGAGTTTGCTTTTGCAAGAATTTAATCTAGAGATTAGACACACAAAAGGGAAAGATAATGTGATTGCTGATTGTTTGTCACGTGTCTAGTTGGCTTTCTGCAGCTTTGTTTTTAAAGACTGTGGTAAACGTTATTATTATTCATGATTATGAATATGTTAAAGAAAGTTTTATGCAAAACTTTCTTTCCCTGAAAGGTGGGGGTGTTATGTATGACTATTTAACGTTTTCATGTACTGTTAGCCTGCGGACCTTTGTGAAAGCATAACAACGTGTACAGGGCCCTTATTCGTTGGTCGGGGGCGAGAAGATGGTCTTTTGCAGAGACGCCACAGCCCGTGGTTGCGCACCAGACCGGGAAGTTCACTTGGTTCTGCCAGAATTGCATAGGATTGGTGTTCCAGGCCCGAACAATTTGATTGTCGGTTATCTTTGGCAGCCGGCACTTGGCCAACACATCTGCGAACTGGACTGGAAAGGCCTTCTTTTCATCGATGTAGATGTCAAATCGCGTGAGCTGCTTTGCGTGGGTTTGGATACTGTGAAATGCCCCGGCCTTGTAAGTGGCCTCTCTACTGAACCTGTAAGCCTCGCTGTTCATCGTGGCTAAGATGTTTATCACATTGACTGACATTCTAAATGGGGCACAGCACACGCTGCCTCATGCCCTTAACAACCTCGACGGCCGCCTTAAAACCGCCCTTCGCGAGATAACATTCTACCCGGCCTGGGTGAATATCCCCTCCGGAGTGGGCTTCTTGCTTGAGGGCAAACGTGTTGAAGTGCCGACGGGCTACTACAATGTCTGTACGCTGGACATGGATATATTCCGCCCGCATGGGGTTTCTGTGGGATTGAATGAAGCCACGGGCCGCTTAGTCCTTACCCTCCCTAGAAATGCCTTCATAATACTCCAAGAGCTTGCCCCCATCTTACGGTTCTCCGACGGGATGACGCTAATAGGGGGGACTGTGGAGGGTGAAAAGATACCTAACTTGGTCTCACACAAAGAAGTCTTCGTGCATTTAGATGAATTTAGCTCCTCAGAAAACGTGAGAATAACCTCAGATTTCGGTGGCGGTTCCACACTACTTAAAGCCATCGCCGTGACTGGTGAAGGGATTAACAGCGGGAAGACGGTTTCATTTCCCAACCCACAGTACAAAACCTTGCGCGCCGACTATATAACGCACTTGACCGTGGCACTTTTAGACAAAGACGGCAAGTATATGAATGTAGGGTACCTCAGTGCTACCCTAGAAATATAATTTCTAGAGTATGGTGGACGCAGCCGGTCCCAGGTCTGCGTGCCTGTCTTTAAGCGACTTGGCAGATGTGTCGGTGTTCGAACTTCAAGGCCAGGAAGGTAAAATCTACGCCTTCCAGTTTCAAAGTGGCAAGTACAACCGCAAAAAGATTAAGGGGAGGGGGGGGGGGGCAAGCAGAACCTGCCACGTTTGCATCCCTTGAAGATGTCTCATCCACTGCAGAGCAAGAGCGCAGGTCGCCTTCTGATGTGAATGAAGAACAAAAAGTCTCATTAATTCGCTTTGAAGACCGCTTTGTTCTTACCAAACCTCGCGACCCCGATTGGTTGATAGATGTGAAGGTGACCCCGATGTCGGTCCAGGCCACTATGGTCGATGTGAAAAAAGTTTTCAACTCCGGAACCTATTTCGTGTCGCACGTACCAGCCGGCAGCTGTTATCTAGATTGGGCCAGAAGAGGCCGCTTCGTACTAATGTCGGGGCTGGGAGAGCCCGTGCGTCTGACCCCGCAAACCGATTTTAAGGCCGCACTACCACTAAACCCTATTACCATTAAAACCTATACTGAACTCATATTTGGCGCGGGCAGTCGCCGTTGCACTTTGATTACCGGGTTGAAAATAAGGTGGCCTGCGGAGTACGATGCAAAGGATCTCAGACTTATGATCAAATTACAGGCCCAGGGCGACCCAGTCATCCTGAGCTCTCTCGAGGATATACGAGTCGTCACAGGGGGCGTTTTAAATCTCGATGCAATCTATTTAGAGTGCGGCATAGGCCTTCGCCGCTTTCGTGTTAGTAGTCCCCATGACAATTTAGAGTTAACTGACGTTATTGATTCGTAGGACGGACAATATGGCGCGACTGTTCATGACGATCACGGATGAAGACTCCTTGCCGGCGATTACGGATGACCACCCCTTGGCCCCGACCGCGCCGACGATTATGGTTGAAAACCCCTTGGCCCCGACCGCGCCGCCGGAGAGCGTGGCGCACGCCCATCGCCTGCAGTATATCAGCGAAATACAGAGGCAGCTTGAATCTGAGCGAGATCTCCGCCTGACCTTGTACAAAAAGTACCGGCGTGGTGTCTTGGCCACCGAGGCCCTTGATTCAGCCATGCTCATGGCCGGTTTGGGCCTAGGGGTTGCTGGCGTGCGGCTACTCACAACGATGATTGCAACGCCTGCTGTCTTGGCCATGGAACCTGCGGCCCTAGCTTGCGGTGTCTTAAATGTCGCCGGAAAATTCGTTAGCCGCCGACTTCACGCAAAGGCCAAGAAACATAACGATATACAGCTGTTGGCTGAGGCCAAACTTAACAGCATCCGTGCGCAGGTATCTACGGCATTATCTGATGGTATTATTTCGGACGTAGATTTCAAGCAAATCGTTCAGGAGCTCAAGAGCTACTCTGATCTGAAGCAGGAGATACGCGTCAAGTCTCGTAAGGTATTCAACGCCGTAGAGATCGATGAAAGCACGAAAAAACAGCTTATAGATCGCGGCCGAAAACTAGCTCGGCAAGAGCTGAAAAACGCTCTTTCCGAATGATGTTCTGGGGAGGTGCCAAGGGGGAACTTGTTTTGGAATCCGAGGAAACCCCTGCTATGTCTCGAGAGCCCAGGGGGTAAAACAAAATCTGCCCAGTGTGGGGTTCGAACCCATGGTTCAAAAAAGCAAAAGGCCTGGTTTATATCTTAACCTGTTACCAATTAATCACCACCCTAACGGCGGGCTCCGGATTTTTTGCGCTACCGACCCACCGTTAGGGGGGTTAATTGGCGCTGACACATCCCACCACCATTGGGCCATCTACAACACCCCTTGGTAAGGTCTCTCTGCCTCCGAAACTGTCGAAAGTTGCAGAGATTCCTTAGAAGTGCGTAGAGCCCGGTGCTATATGCAGGTAATGTATTCATATACTACATATACAGGAGACCAAATCCGGATTTGAGCTAGCAAACATCCCCTTATATATGTAGTATATGAATACATCCCTTACACACAGCGCCTTTCCCACCTCTGTCAGCCGACTGAGCTATATCCCACGACCCACAAAACATGGGCTGAATTGGAAGGACTTTTCCGCATAAACAAAATATCTCCAATCGTCCTAAATATACTGGATCTTATTAAGCAAGACACGCTGAAAAAGACTGTTACATTTATTTTGCATAAAAACCCGTAGTTTAAGCCCTATCCTGGGGAGAAATTCAGCTGAATAACCCTGTTGTGCAACACATCCGGCCTACATATAGGCTATACGCCTTAACTGTTAAATGCCAACTAGGTCGCCTCATATCAATGTGTGTATGTAAGCCAGACTTGTAAATAAGCGTGTACGCCTTGGCTGGGGAGGCGCCCAAGGGGGGGGGGGGGGGCTCTATTTGTTCTGGGGGGGGGTGCCCAAGGGGAGGGTGCGCCAGAACCTATAGTGTGTATACGCCTCGAGATGGGGCTGGCAGCCCTTATTTGCCAGGGGGAGGGTGTTCAGGGAATGGGGGTTGGGAGCCTCTATTTGTTATGGGGAGGGCCCCCGTGACCTCCACACGCATGAACCGATGAGGTCATGATGACGCCAAAATAGGGGGGTTAAAAAATACCCGCCACTATATCATGACCTGATTTGCATAATGAGGTGACATTATAGGTCACATGACATTCTTGAAATTCTATTTTCATTCCTAATCCCTTCGCCTCTTTCAGTTTCGTCGAGAAATCGGCGAGAAGGGAGGAGGGGGAAAGGAGGGGGTAGAGAAAGGGTCTATTTTAAAGGCGCGGTCGGCGAAGCAGCGATAAATATCAATAATAATATTGATGCGACTTGGCCAACACGGTTTCTCCAGAGAAGCGACCGGAGGTGCGGAAGCTGCAGGCGAGGAAAGGACCGGCGCGCGCGACCCTGGGGGTGATCGACCGCTACTGGACGACCGAGGACCGTCAGAGTGTGGAAGAAGACATCAAAGCCTGCCGAAAGATGTTGCTGTTTTTCAAGTGCCTCCACTACGGCTTCGACGTTAGGGCGCAATTCAAGCTTGCCGTTCGAGAAGCTGCGCGGCTACGTGCCCCTGGTGGCGGAGGAGATGGTCCACGCGCACGACAACAGCAAGTACCTGCACCGCCAGGCCATGGGCTATAAGGTGTGGTTCGTTCACGTCATGGAGGAGGAAACAATGCGCTTGGGTCAGGCCGGTCTTTTTTGCACCCAGGGCAAGGCCCCATTTGGACAACTCTGTCGCCCTCCATGGCGACACCCCTCAGCTGACCGACGTCCCCTCCTCGCCCCCCACACTCTCTTCATGAGGGCAGCCAAGGCACGGCGGTTGGGCTTTGCGAATGCCTCCAGCGTGAAAACGTGACCTCCCCAGGGAACGCCTGTCCGAGGTTAGGTTGTAGGTGGCCCTGGCCAAATTTCGTCACGTGAGCTGCGACAGTCCGTGACCTGCGAGGTCTCGGGTCGGGGACAGCCGGTTCGGGAGCAATAATGATAATGAACTCGCTGTCAGATTCGGTGGAGATTGTGGAGGAGGGCGTCACCGGGCGTGGGCTGACCTCTCGGGTGGTGGTGGTGACACAAGGAGACTGGATGACGTTGACGGGCGTGGGCTGTCCTCCCTGGGGAGTTTCACTGGGCTAATGGCCTTTTCCGTTTCAGGCGCAGTCTCGATTTTGGAGGGCGTGACGCTGTTTCTAGGGGTGACGCTGTCTCCGGCTCTGTCCCCAGGCGGCGTGTCGTCACAGGGTTTGGGCCGGCATTGTCCCAGAGAGGCGTGGCGGCGAGGCGGAAGGGTGTGGCGTTCCCGGATGTGGCTTAGGGGTCAGATCTGACAGCTTGTCCCACCAAGGGTCAGGGGCCGTTGACGTAGATGGGACGGGCTTCGCCGATCAGGCGGCACTGGTATGACGTCCGGTGGTGGGGGCAGAACTCAATAATCGACAGGGAAATAAGAGTCTATCATGCCAGGTAAAGCCGTGACGTAAGTAACGATCTCCCTGCAATAAGGGCAGGTAAAAGATCGATACTCCTCTCAAGTGGAGAAATTTGGAGCGTTCCGGGTCAGAGAATTCCGAGTAATTGCGCGATATTGGGTTAATGGCTCTCTAAAGCTATTCGGGTCACAAATACACAGTATTAGCGTCTTCCTGTATATCGACCGAAGGGAATAATCTAGAACATTCCGAGGGTAATTGCGTGAGACTCCACACGAACTGGCAGCACAGTGCTTATCCAAGTTACGTGGCGCAAAATTCAAATGAAATAAATTCTGCGTATTTTTAAAATCAATTAAAATCGAGTTACGTGATTTTTTTAAATCAAATTTTAATCGGGTCACGTGACCCGACGTCACTGCCGCGTCGCGAATTCGAACAAGGTAAAAATTATGATAATTTTAATCGTAATTTAGCGCCAAGTTACTATTCCTGGGTCACGTCACTCGGGATTAAATTTCACTCCGTTTGAATTTCGCGCCACGTTACGTGACCCAGAAATAGTAACTTGGCGCTAAATTCAAATGGAGTAAATGCAACCGGCTCTGTGAAAAAAAAAAAAAATATCACAATGAATTAATTTCCATGACGTTTTTAAAACAATAATGATCATCGCTTTGAATTTAAACGTATGCAATCTAAAATTATGCCCTATGAAAAAAAAAACTATAAAAAAAGAGCCAATTAAATTTTGGTGTTAATCAACCCTTGACCCGAAAAGAAGGCGTTACGGTTCGTGTGATTAAAAAAAACTGTATCAGATTTTAAATGGCATTCGACCCCGCAAAAAAAAAACAGATTTAATTGATGCGGATTAAAAAGGGGGTTTAAAAAGGGGCATTTGACCTCGAAAATTTACATAACTAATTGATGCAAATGACATTTGACCTCGTTACTTAGCATAATTAATTAATTATGCAAGAATTTTAATTAGGTCGCATAACTTCATTACGCATCGGACCTCTCGAGCCGTTTCCCGGCAGAGCCAAAAGGCGACGGGAGACCAGTCCCTGTGGATATTTTTTCTTTTCTTTTTCGAATAACAGAAAAGCTGTGGGCTGTTGACTTTGCTCCCTGCATACCTTCAGCGTTCTCCCGAGCGAAATGACTGGAAGACTGGAATGACTATTAATCCCCCCCCTTCTTTTCTTTTCTTTTTTTCTCTTCTCTCATGATTTAAAAGGACTTACGGTTGAGTCGTTTCCTGAAAGATATCTAAGGTCCAAATAGTCTTTCAGGACCTGCAGGAGAAAAAAGTTTTGGATAAGGTCGGACAGAGTAGCTTTCGGGTGCGAGACGCCACGCCTCATCGATCGGACAGGCACTTCCTCACGGCGCATCTGGCCAAGTGTTGGAGCCGCTTGGTCAGGTCGAGGAGGCCTCGTTCTTTCTGCGTCTTTCAAGTCTCTTGGCCGGTTTTTTCGGATAAGCGAAGGCCGACCGTCGTTCGAAATATTTCCTCCAGAAAAGGGAAATAGAAGCCGGCCACCCGATAAGGGTGGGCCAGGAAAATCAAGCCGGGGGTGTGGGTGCTCGGAATCGGTACGCCAGCCGAAACAGCGAGACGGCGAGTGGGCCGCAGCCACCGTCGAAATAAGCGGCGAGGCACTTCGAGATGTAGAACATCAACTGCGGCTTCAGCCGGTCAGGGACGTAATATTTTACGGCTCGCATCATCCGCTGGTCGTTATAACGGCGGTTGGAGTCTTTAAGGACGGCCTCCGTCATGAACAGGAAGAACGGCCGAAAAACCCTGTACGCCTTTCGCCCGGTCATTTCGGGGGGCGGCTCCCACCAATCTTGTAACGCAGGGCGGAGAAAACGTGCGGCGCACCCTTCCATGGGGAACGGCCAGGAAGTTCGGAGACCAGGCGCTGTAGCGGAGGCTCTGATCGGGGGTAGGGCGAGAAACCAGAAGGATGTCGACGTAAGGGTCGCCTCCGTACCTCGGCGCCATGCGAAACATCGGGCTGAGAAGCCCTTTTCTGAATACGCGTAAATCGGCGCAGGTCGTCAGTACGTACTCCATCAAATGCGGCTTCAGCCCGTCGGGAACGTAGGTCATGTAGCCCCCCAGCCTGCAATATCCGTTGGTCGTCGTATTCGACGTATTGATCGTCGTACTTGCTCACGAGGGCGGCCTCCACCAGGTTTACGAAGAAGGGCCATCTGGCCCTGTACGTCTTTACTCCAGCCATCTCATGGGGCGGCTCCAACAAGTATCGCCAGAATTTCCGCCAACACAGGATGTTTTTAGCCCCTTGCTCGAACCAGAGCCTCATCAGATCGAAGACTACGTCCGCGTCGTCAAAGAAGTCGTAGGTGAAAATCGCAGGCACGTAAAAATGGCAGTCCAGTACCCAGCTGACACGTTCCGCTTTTTGGTCCTTTTAGACCAGCCCGGAGTCCTCCAAAAGTTCTTTGTCACTGGCCAGTACGTATCGAGCTATGTAGCGGCCAATGAGAAGGTGTCCCCGCTCCATTCTTGGAAGTGAAAGAATAATCAAATCGTTTCTTTCGTCGTTCGAAGCAGTGCGCCGCTCGACGTTGGAAGGAAGACTACTCTTGTCTGAACTGGCGTTTTGATGGTCAAAGTAAGCCTCGGCTAAAAGTTGCGGCGTGATTCCACACTCGCTCGATTCATTTTCGCTGAGTACTTTTATGACAGCTTCGCGAATCAGAGGGTAAGGATATCCGAGAACTTCGAGTGCAAGGCTTCAGCATAACGCTCCGCACCTTCCCCGCAAGGTCAGCGATCAGAGTCGTGCTCGCCATCCACCCGACCAGAAAAGACAAAAAAGTCGACCTGAGCGACTGGCGAATTCAAAGAAGAATTTAATCTCGCCTCCATAACATTGACTGCTCTGTGTGTGTGTGTATGTGTGTGCATGTGTGTGCACTGCCCTTTAACCAAAAAAAATATGATGAAGATTAATCGTGAAACTAATAAGGCACAGCTGTCGGACTCGAAAATTGCGCGGTTTCGGTCCGCGTCGAGAGGTCGGTTTGCTAATACATTTCACACAAGGAAACTTAAGGTCAAAATATTCTTTCAGCATCAGCAAATTCTTTCTTTCAGGGATGATATTTTTTGGTTTGATCGAATGTTGACATTTCTCTTTTCTCTATACTAAAGACCCGTCACAAAGAGATTTCTTAAATTAAGATTCTTAATAATAAGGTCACCAGTCAGGACATGTTTACATTTGTCATAGGTAAAAAAGTAAAAGCCGCATGGCCATGACTTTTCAAAGGGAGCGGCCAGGAAAATTACGCCTGGGACGACGTCGCAAACGTAGCGGTCGAAGGGATAGCGAAAACGTTTAAAGGTGTCGGCGAAAGGTTCGCCTCCGTACCTCAGCGCCATCTGAAACAGCGGGACGAGAAGTTCGTTTCTGGAGATGCTAAAAAGTGCTCAGGTCTTGAGGACGTATTGCATTAACTGTAGTTGCAGCCTGACGGGGACGTAGGTAATGTAGTAATTCACGACTTGCAACATTTGCTGATTGTCGTAATTGCCGTATTGTTGGTGGTAGACGCCTTCGAGAGTGACCCCCACCAGATACTGGAAGAAGCGTCGCATGGCCGAGTAAGGTTTTCCTACGGTCCATTTCAGGGGCGGCTCCCGCCATTGATTTTCAGCCAGAATTTCTACCACCACGGGATGTTTTTTCGCCCCTCGTTCGAAGCAGAGCTTCATTAGATCGAACATGATGTTCCCGTCGAAAAACACATGGAGGGTGAAAACCGGCTCCCCGAGAATGTACGCCGTTTCCCATTTGAAATGTACGGCATTTTGGTGTTCCAAGACCAGCCGGCAATGTCCCAAAAGTTCTTCATCGCTGGCCGGGCGGTAGTGGTTTATGTAGCGCTCGAAAAGCAAGCTTTCTAAGCCCATTGTTAGAAGCTGAAAAAAAAAACATTCTCCCAATAAAATTCGCTCCATGATATCTAAAGTCCTAATATTTTTTCAGCATCTGCGATCTTCTTGGCCGAATTGTCACGTGCAATTTGTACTTCTCTCTCCTGGAGGAAATATTTCGAACGACAGTGCTTTCTACGTTTCTTCGACGACGTCTTTGGGAGATATGTCTAAGCTAACCATGGCTTCCTGAATTTCGTCTGGCCGCGGCTCTGCCCGATCTTGCTCGTAAGCTGCCCCCTCCCGCGCTTAAGATAAGAAATGTAGCTCCCGAAGGGAAGGTGAAAAAAAAGCGTGAAAACCGTTCTTTTGGGTGTTTCTATGCGTTAAGAATCTGTGTGTAATTATAGAAAGAAAATTTGTACTTACCGTGGCGTTTTGGTCCCTCGACTCGGTTCGATCGCCCTTTTACAGTGTGTTTTCTTTAGAGAGCGGTTATTATGTACACGAACGGTAACAAAGCACAGGTAACTGTTCAGTTCACACAAACGGAAACAAATTACAAGTAGGTGTTCAGTTCACAAACGAAAACAAAGCACAGGTAACTGCTCGATTCATAGTCTTGCTTCCTCCTAGCACGCGGTTTGGATTGTTCCAAAGTCCACATAACCACCCAGGAGAAGCTTTGCGGCAAACAATTAATCCCAAACACACAGCACAATGGCCTATGGTAGACTGTTGCCGAGGCGAGCTGTCTGTACAGGGAGCTTGAAGAACAGCCAAGGGCAGAAATGTGCAATTATCCTGGTTCTGGCCACCGGAATGCTTTTCCTGATTGCTTAACCCGACATCGCGTCATAACCCCTAATTCTATGAACTGGAATCTTCTGAATTGCGCAGTTTGCCGAGTAACGACGTAGTTCGCCGATTCAGTAAACACAATACGAGGCTGGAAAGTGCTTTTGTCGAGCAACTTCATAACCCTCAACTGGAATGTTCTAATTGTGTGTTTAGCCAGGTAAACAGGGAGAAGCAATTGCCCTAATTTTGTAAAACGCAAGCAAACCCGTACCGCTAACTCGTTTTATTGCATCGATGCCGAGTTCATTATCTCGTAATTTCTTTCACCTGGCTTCTAGAAATCAAACAAATTATCTCTGACATAAAACTTCTCTGGGGGCGATTTCGTTCATGCCTGGAATATTTATTGTCTGCCCGGCATCATTGAAAACTGATGACCGCTTCTCTCTTGTGTGTTACCGGCTTTATTTCTTATTTGTATAATTTCTTACATACCTTTGTCTTCGGGAGTTAGTGTTAAACGTTGTTGTGGAAATGGATCTTGTGATTATCGACTTGGAACGCCTTTTACGGACTACGAATGGTATAAGAATGTCTGAAAATATAAGAAAAACGAAAAACCGGCGGACCGTCCAGCAGCTGCATGCTCTTGGGCGACTTCTACCAGGCCAGCCACGGAAACAGTCTCCGGCGATCAGCCGATTTTTGTGGCCTTCAGTCAGGGCCGTCGCGTACGGCACGCACAGGCCGGCGTTGTAGCACGGGGCAGTCACGAAAGCCTTGTCGCCCCACCACTCCATGCCGCAGTCCGGACTATCCCGGACGCCCACTTCTTCACGGCCTCCTGAAGTGGAGGTAGGTTCCTCCACTGAACTGACCGCGCACACTTGGTCGCAGCGGTGAGGGGCTGGCAGCCCGCCACCGCCGGCTCGTCGTCCGTCTGCACGGCGACCTCCGTCCTCAGCAGGTTGCCAGGGACCGAGAAGGCCAGGGACACCCGGTTGCCGCTCCTTCACACTCGGAACTCCGTCTGCTTTAGCACGGCGTCCGGCGGGACGCCCACACCCCCGGTTCTGGCGGAGTCGATCATGTTCACTTCCACCGTCAGATTCTCGGTCACGTAGGCGGCCAGGGCGTTCCACACGCTTCTCTCTCTCTCTCTCTCTGGCTGGGATTCCATGGTTTATGGGCCATTCCTCCAAAGAACGGATTTTGTGGAAAGTAAAACAGAATTTGTACACTGATTTTTCCAGAAATGTTACATATTTTTACCTTACAGTGTATTTCATATTCTGTATTTTAACTTAAGCATGCTACTTAGAAATCCAAACGAACATCATCATTATAATTAAGCCATGATATATAGTAAACAAAACCGCATAAATTTGATTTCCACGTTAGGACCAGCTTGGAAAGTACATGTATGAGAAGAGTTGACTGAACCGGGATAAGCTGCTGTTGAAGTCAGACAGATGAATATTTTATAGAGAATGTACAATGGATTTTCTCAAGCAGAAGTTTTTGTAGGCAAATAGTAATATTTACTTGACCTCCAGCTACAGGAGTGACAGGAGTTTGTGGGACCGATTATCAGAGAGACCGTTTGTGTGATCTTCGAAGAGAGAGGTTTTATGAGGACTTCATAGGGAGGCTTGTTTTTGTTGGACGAAAGAGTGGAATTTGTCGGTCTAATTATCAGAGAAACCGTTTATGGGGTCTTCCGAGAGAGAAGTTATATGGGCACCTTTAAATGAGACTTCATTTTGTGGGACAAAAGAGAGTGAAATTTGAGGGGTAAATTATTAGCGAAACCGTTAATGGGGTCTTCCGAGAGAAACGTTTTATGGGCACCTTAAAGTGAGACTCAATTTTGTTGTGCAAAAGAGAGAGCAGTTTGAGGAGTTAATTATCAGAGAAACCGTTTATGGGGTCTTCTGAGAGAGACGTTTTATGGGCACCTTAAAGTGAGATTTAATTTTGTTGGGCAAGAGAGAGTGGAGTTTGAGGGGTTAATTATTAGAGAAACCTTTTATGGGGTATTCCGATAGAGGAGTTTTGTGACACGGTGAAATAGGCCTACACCATTTTAGTTTGGATGAGATTTCGGTCCTTTAGCTGGGGATACAATTGTTGGTCTCTTAAAAACTATAAATTTAATATTAACCTGTCTATGAAGGTAGAGGCATGAAAAAAAAATTAATTAGTCAAATCTTTACAACTTCAAATGATTCATATTTAACAGCATGTCATCTCAATTTGGGTTATTTGCACTTTGCATTCTTAAAATTAAAGTGTTGCGTTTAAAACTTAAGCAGAAGGAGAAGTGATTAAAATTAGATTTTCCCTTCTTTCTTCTTATTAAAATATATTTTTTCACCATATCACTTTCTGTTTCCCAAAATTAGGTGTGAGCACAATAAGCCTGTGGCGTAGAAGTGCCGTATTGGTTTGCCCAAGTGATGGACAAGCATGATGTCTATAACTTCCTATAACGTGGCAATGGTTCAATGCGTGCACTCCGCTTTTCTCCACCTATAAAACTGACAGCTGTCATAATATGTGAAACATTCGTGAGTGCGGCGTTAAATGCAATTTTAAGTAAATGAATGTGACTGCTGTTCGGTCGGCACAGAAGTTGAGTAGATCATAGAAGTAGAAGTTGTTCTGTATGGCTTCCTTAGTCTTCCAGCTCGGACTGGATCTCTATCTCTGGTCTGACGTGGGAATGTCCGACAGCAACATGCTGAAGGTCGTGGGTTTCCCCAGGGCACTGCACGATTTCCGTCCGCCATAATGTAGTCGCCGTCGTATAAGTGAAATATTCTTGAGTATGGCATGAAATTCCAGCCAAATAAAGTTCACCCCATCAGTAATCTATCGTGTAAAAATCATATTCCCCTGCCATATTTTACTCAAATACAAACAACTCAACAAATGGCCCACATACAGCAGCAGGAATGCAAAACATACCAAAATCTGTGTGAGCAATACATTTATTGAACGTGGTGACATTTTAATCATGGCTCAGAAAAGAGACTTTTACAGATTTTTTTTTTGTTTATCATTTTCTGCGCCTCTGCCCAAACACGAAATTTAACATGAATCCACTTGCGTGCCTTAAGCTGCGGAAAAGAACTCAGGCAGCTAATAACGTCAGCTTTTCTGGGAGGTTTCCTCGACTGTACTGACTGATCAATCAAGTCTGAGATGGCCTTCATTTCATCACTTCTCCATTCTGTGCGTTGAACAGCCTTTCCTAAAACACAACATGCAACTTTGAGATAAATAACTTATATATTCGTATATGTATTTTTTGTGATTTTTATTTTACATCTATTCCAGAATGCATGTATTCTACGCTGGTCAAGTTTAATAAATACTGGTGGATGAAACTGCACAAAGCAAACAGGAAACTTATACCTTTCCAAGTTTCTGAAAGTCCTCATAAACAAAAGTGAGCATGTAATATATTGTCGTGTTCGGCAGTTCCGTTGCCCTTGTTTCAGTTAGGTTGATAAATGCTATAACTTGATTATCTGGCTAAACATTAAACTAAAAGTGTTTTTTTTTACCTTTGTACATTTTGGTGTTCCCTGCCATGACAATGTCACTGATATCACCACTGTCTAGAGAATAAATGAAAACACATGGAATACAAATGATAGATACTAGTACATGTAAGCATCGGAACAAGAAATCATTTATAATTACGTCGTCCCATGAAGCCTCATAAAATAGGCAACTGAGTTTGAACTAAAAAGATTGAACTGAACATAGTTCATTATTAAACAAAGTCCTGTTCATATCATGCAGAAATACTATTGTGGCTTTAGTGCTTGGGAGAAACTCACACTTTTTAGAATGATTACTGAAAAAACTCACTTCACAAAATTATGTCGTCTGAGGTATCGTTTCTACATTAGCATTTGTTTGCCAACGATTTAAGATCGATCCACGGACATCATCTATCACGTCACAAAGGTTGCAACCAAGTTGGTTTACAAGTGAATGTCGACAACTGAATCACAGTCGTGAAACAGCGAGGCTAAGATGTCCTGCACGACGACAATCCGTTCTTTCAACTGATATGACCGAGATTCCAAACAAAACAAATCATTAACATACCAGCTGTTTCATCTGCCACAGATGTAGATGGAGCATGAGTCGTTTCATCTGTCACAGATTTGGGGGTAATTGGGGCCAGCTGGCTGCTTAACTTCTCCATCTCTGGAGCCTGAACTTCTCCGGAAGAATCTGTTTGTGAATAAAACCAGAAGGGTAAATGTTTAATAAGGGTATAAAACTAATAGAAAGGTGTGTCTCCATCCCACACAGCCTTGGCTGGAGTTTTGAAAAAAAAACAACATTATAATATCTTAGTGTCAAAAGGGTAATGAACACCGAATCCATCATCAGTGAACTTGCACGTCTAACAAAATAAACACGACCCGCAGTTGAGACTTTGGGCTTTGGGCTAATTGAGTCACAGGTGATAATAAATCGCACATACATGAATAATCACAGCCCATACCATACCACAGAAGTAGAATACTTTTAGTTATCCTTGGAAAAGCATTACGTAGACAAGCAAGAAAACTTTTTGAAAGACAATGAAACAAACGACGAAAAAGCGTTACAAATACATTAACAATGAAACAAATACACATTTCCACTTACACAAATTATGGTGAAAAATGACCGCTTACCTCCACAATCATCTTCACAGTAGTCTGGAAAATCTGAAATAAAAAACCATTTATATTGTACAGACAAGGTCTTGGAACATCTGTTTCAGCAGAAAAGTAAGAGCACAAAATTTAATTTACAGACATTCAATGTTTCAATTCTATATTACTACCACAGCATTGGAGGTATCCCCCCAAAAAGTCCAAGTGTGTATCCTATAATAATTCGCTAAGGTACCACAACCGTTCTGAATTGTGTGTTCACTTTCACTGTAATTCGTGCCTAATGTACAACGGTTCTGAATTGTGTGTTCACTTTCACTGTAATTTGTGGCTAATGTGCAACCGGTCTGAATTGTGTGTTAACTTTCACTGCAATTTGTGGCTTATGTACAACCGGTCTGAATTGTGTGCTCACTTTCACTGTAATTTGTGGCTAAGTTATATACCACAACCGTTCTGAATTGTGTGTTCACTTTCACTGTAATTCGTGCCTAATGTGCAACTGTTATGAATTGTGTGTTCACTTTCACTGTAATTTGTGGCTCAGGTACCACAACCGTTCTGAATTGTGAGTTCACTTTCGCTGTAATTTGTTGTTAATGTACAACCGGTCTGAATTGTGTGTTCACTTTCACTGTAATTTGTGGCTAAGGTACCACAACGGTTCTGAATTGTGTGTTCACTTTCACTGTAATTTGTGGCTAATGTACCACAGCAGTTCTGAATTGTTTGTTACCTGTCTGTCATTTGTGGTTAAGCTAACTATTTACATTATTTTATTTATTTATTTAATTATGACTGGAGCTGAATCATATCGTCATAATGTGATATCGTTAATGAAAATTGTTGATTCTTGATTACACCGCTTCGTATCCAACTGGAAACATTTCTGTTACATCCAAGCAGCCAGAAATCAGTGGAGGAAAATAACCCTACCATGCATCAAAGAAGGATAACTTACAAGTCTAAGTCTATGCCAAGGTTAAATGAGTAAACGCTCCTTATCAACACCTGGCAGTTTTGATCAATAGCTGTTGGTTTGAAAGGAAGCAGTCCAGATAGCTTTGAAGAGGTCTATATCTCAATCTATAGGATTATTTCACAATTATCTTTTTTGATTTGACTGTTCTTCAAGCAAGCATAAGACAAGCAGTAAGTCAGTTTTTACTTTTACTTCATATGACTTTTGAGTCATATGGAAATGACCTCATTAAACTAAACAATGGGCATTACTTACCACTAAATGTTATATCGTTCAAAGTTTTCCCAGCAAATGAACCCATTTTCCCTTGTTCTGCAGCCAGTAACAGTCTGCTTACTTTAGCCAGCTCAAGTGTTGAATCTTGTAAACGGTAGAAGTTTCGATGAACACTAATATCATGACCCATGTGATTGGCCAGATATTCAAGTTCATTCTCTGTTAGGCTAATGACCTGAAATGAACAAAATAAATCGTGTTAAAGTTTTCCACTTCTACGATGACAATCACTTTCATGGGTCGAGTCAATCATGCCCCTTTCTGTGGTTTGGACCGTAATAGATGTTTTCATATAAGATTTTACATACTGTATTAAAAATATCACAATTGTGCCCATAGCCAGAAGGATATAAATTAAATTTTTGGCCAGCACATTGTATCAAAATACGGAGAACTAAACATTCCTTAATGCACAAACTTGTATGTTTGCAGTGCAGAAAATCAAAGGTGAAACCAACTCAAAGGCAATCCCGTGCTGTATACCTGTGACACTGTTGCCATGTACTTTCCTAGTTTCGTGCTGGTAATCAGTTCAGAGTGTGACAAACCAGCATCATGTGCTGCCATCTTCATAGCTTGTGAAGCTTTCAAGTGAGACTTTCCCCCACTGGCAAACAAGAAAGGATTATCCTCAGAGGTTTTTGCCCATTTCCGGTAGCTGATGAGAGTGTCAACTGCCTCAACCATGTCTTCCGTCAAGACGATAGGAACTTTGCGGTTTTGTTTCCCAATAACTTCCAAGTGCCGCATGCTGAAATATAAATATGAATTAAAGAATATTAGACTGAAGTTACAATCAAGCACTAATAACTTCCAGGTGATACAGATATCTTAATATCACTCCACAGAAAAGATTACTGGCCTTGACAACTTGCATTGCAAGAAACAAAGCTGCTTTGTTTCTCTTGTAAAAACCAGTAACCAGCAACCAGCGACCAGCAGAGTTACAGCATCAAGCTAAATACACACGATTTTTAATAGGTTTATACATGTATTATTGTATCATATATTCTATAGGTATTGGGTTCAAAATATGCTAGCACAGATGTATCCAAAAGCAAAAATATCTTATTGCATAAACAACCCTATTACTATTACTCATTTAGATTTAAAATACAACAGGGCTGAAACACTTTGTAGTTCAAATACTAACTTGTTGCAAAGTTTTCTCTCAAACTCTGTCAGACTTTGCGAGAGGCCACTGTTCACACTGGTTGAACTCCTAGACTTGAGGTACAATGATAGCTGCACTTGTCCAACTTCGGCCTCTCTTCGTTTATTAAAAACGCTTATTCGACCAAGTGTTGTTAATGTCAGCTTTCTCCAAACGTCTCCTGATGGTTTAGATTTTAGCAGCTGCACAAGTAATTTCATCTGTGCAATTTGGTAGGTTTTCAGCTTCAGTAAATCTTCTGTTAGAGGCAATAGCTCAGTATTGTTATACTTTCGTTCCCGAAGCGTTTGGAAGGCTATGGAATTTATCTTATCACACCATTCTCGGTGATACAACTTCAGTAAATCACTCGCCTCTTCTTTTCCATGACAGTCTTTGTTTCGTATGGTCCACCCCTCTTTAAGACAAATCAACTTCTTCAACACCTGTCCCATTTTCAGAGCTATTGCGGGCTTCTCAAATTTGATTGAACCAGTCATAGACCTCTGCTCCGCTTGAGCACAGACATTCTTTACAGCCAATACAAGAAGATCAAATGATTCTGGATTAAGGAAATCAGACATGTATGCACTTGGTCTTTCCGTAAGCTTGCGAAGCTCTATCAAACAACTTGCTGCTAGTCGCATCTGCTCTCTTACAACAGCGGCTTTCTTTACTCCCAGTTTCTGGAGTTTACTGTTGCCAAGTTGTAAAATGAAGTTGTCCTTCTTTACAACGTCAGCAACATGATCATCTTTTAGCGTGCTTAATACAAACTGTATGAGATCTTCTTGCTCGTATCGTGGACAAACCGAGCCTAAGAGCAACCATTTCCCACTTTTTACTGCATCAGCATCAGTTTCTTCACAGTCAACCCCTTTCATGTCACAGGAACTTACATGCCTCCAAAGTTCCTTCTTGGTGAAGAATCCAAGACAAAACTTACAGGGTAAATAGGCCGTCGCAGGGAGACACTCCTTCCCCCGTCGCACAACAATCAGTCCTCCTTCACCTTTAGCTAGAACGTTGATGTTATGCTCAAAGTTTCCCAGGAAACGTAGCTGTTTAATTAGACATTTCCTTGCCTTCCCCTTCGATGCAGATGACTTAGCGACTAGTGATTCGTCTTTATAACAAGTATCTAAATGGCGTGCCGCAATAGTAACAGGCCTGGGTTTTGTCGTACACTCGCTTCCCAGTGTTTTTTTGAACACTTGGGACTGAAAATACAAAAGGCATAATCTGTGAAGAACAGTGCAAGACATTCAACATTTTAAACAGTAAAGGATTAATTCAAATATCATAGCGGTACGTGTTTTAAGATCTGATCAGTGAAATTTGTGGCCTTATAACAAAACCCACATTTATGTTAAACGCACAGTGCATGTGGAGGTATTGGAGGACATATGGTTAAAGTTTTCAGTAGCTTTTATGTTTCGTATGAATAGTTCTGTTTTTTTTCTGCTATAGATGTGACACAGTCTTCATGCAGTCCTGTACCTTTGATTACAAGTTGCAGTGGACTATTACCTCTTAGGTTTGAGTTTTCCACGACCTTTGTGATATCTGTAACAGAGAATAATATAAACTATTATAAAACACTGAAACAACAAAATTTAGTCATGAAAGCATTGCAAATATCAAACATCTGCATAAAAATAATATAAATCCAGGTCATGAAAAACAACTTTTAACATCATCTTATATCTTAACCTCCTCGAAAATTGCTATCTAAACTACTATACATAAAGACTCATGCCCATTACCAATGACAAGCAAGATGCTGTTTTGACAGTTGGATCTATTCCGTGTAACGAACTACCGGGCGGATGTCACAACTACAGAAATTCGTTTTCCGAAGCTGGTAATAACTTATTTCCAAGACCTTTAAGGTTAAGAATAATTTCAGTACAAACTGTGCTGAAGATGCGCTCTTTAAAAAACTCATCTAAACTTATAATTGCTGGAATATTTCAGTAAAAGTTTGTAATAATACCTGTCTTCACACTTCTGCTTTTTTGTTTGCCAGGATCATCGTGAGCAGCTTTTGTCTTCAGACCAACAGGACTCTAAATGAGAAATAAATTTTATGTACCATTACCATGCGATATTTTGCTAAAACAACATTCACAAACGTCAAGTCTGCAATCACATGGAACCTACAATACATAATATATTATTTAATCGTGTCTCGTTATCTCTTCCCAAAACAATGGTTGTTGTTATACATTAACAAGTCATAAACCAGTTTAAAAGATGGCGAAAATTTTAAATTGATTACTCTAAAAACAACTTCCGCCCATGCATCACCTGGCACTGTGAGGTCAACGTCTTACCAGCTGGGGGAAAACTTCAGAGTTGCCACTGGAGTGCTCATCAGAGCTTGCTGGGATGTAGTCTGAATCATCGTCAGATACGTCTGAATCACTGATTTCATCTACTAATCCCACGTTAAAATCTTTACTTTCAACCGTCATTATCTTTTTTTCTAAAATTGGATAAAATTTTAATATATTCAACATTATTGTTTTAATTCTGCTTTGGATTTATATCAAACTCATAAAAATACTACTTTTCTATGCCAGAGCAATCAGATTTAAATTCAGAAAGTATTTCCCTGTAATATCAAATCACAACTCTTCCACATCACAGGCCTGATGTGCATAAAATACATGCACTTAAGAAATAACAAAAAACTTAACTAAAAACATAAACGTTAATAGCAATACCTCAGACATCAAACGTCTGTTTCAAAGATATGTCTGCTAAGACCTCAACTCTGTCTGACAGTCCATCAACCCAAGCTGCTACACCTCCAACACTCATAGCCCCTTCACCTCCAATACCTTCAGCCTCTTGTGTGTTCTCTGACACTTTAAACAAACAAACTTACCATCTTGCCGTCACCGAGTCGTCAATATTATAGTTTAACATTGGAGTCTAACCTTATTAAACTAGAGACGGGCATGGAAGTAATTTGGGTGCCTATTATTGATTTCTTTTAAACCCATCAATGCAAAACTTGCAAATATTCTGCTTTTTACCCTAACATTAAATTATGCAATGTTAAGTTAGGATGGTAAATCCAAGACAAATAAGGCATCCAGTCTAACAGAACGCGTTCAATTACGCGTGTTTCATCTCCATTACCTAAAACACCTGAAGCCTTCTTCAAGAGTTGATGTATTTCAGCATCCGCTGTTACCTCCGACATTCCCAAAGTCTCTCCATTCGTGCATGTATCGATTTCTCCGTTAACACTTCTCAAAAGTATCAGCCCTGAAACTATTAAAGCATATCATAATTTGTGACGTTCTCACTGGTGCACAAAGTTTAATAGCAATCTAACAATACACTTATGTTGGCGTACAATTCACATTACCATGATTACACTTGATTTTGGACACAGTCACGTTTGATATCGACTTTTGCCTCACTTGTTTCCATATATTTGTCCCTATGTCTGCACTTACCAAAACAAATAATTTTTATCATATTAGTACACCACATACCAGACACATGGGAGCTCTGGTCAGGGTAACCTTGTATGTCACAGCCTGCTTGTTCTGTCACCGCGCTTGCTCTGTCAGCTTCTTGACTTTCCACAGCCATCACTTCTTTGTTCTCTGTAATGATTACAAAAAATAAAACGATCTAATCAATTTACACCACCTCCACTGATACATCTATTAAATGTGCATCTAGTCTGGTATGTAATTTTATTAACTCTTACCCTTTCATTCAACAGCGACAGTTAAACAGCTCTCGTCAGTCGTTGTTTGAACAAACAACAAGCAAATCCAAAACTTCATGCGGAAACCATTAAAATCATTCATGGACTACATGTGTACCTGAGACATCAGAATTCTTTGCCAAGTTAAGTTCTGTATTCGCAATATCTACTGTCACCTCAACACCATCCATCCAAGCTTTTATACCTTCCACAACCACAGTTTCTTGTGCGGTCTCTGGAATTTTAAACAAATAAATATATCCAATAATGACCAAAGTTCCCAATGATTAAAGTCTAAAAGGAGCGAATTAACCATAACTGAAAGAAAGTGAGAAATGAAAGCGCTCCTATTAGGTACAACCATTCACACGCCCATAGTTTGTGACAGCATCACTACCATATTATAAAATCATAACACCTACATATAGTTATGAACACATCACTTAGGAATCATGGGTGGTCACACATCTGTTCCTCATGTCTCTATAACAAAGAGTCCATAATCTGTTGAGTACTTCTGGTCATGGGTTGCTAATTATAGTGGACTTTTGGTAAAACAAATTTCCTTGTAAGCCATCATCACAAAGCGTCTGTAAAATCTTCTGTTGTCTGCATTAAGATCTAATTTTTTGCGCAATTTATATGCAAACCACGGACAATATATGATATGTAGGGCATTCAAACTAATACTATCCTTTCAGTTACAGGTGTTGCGTCATCACCATTGCTTGTAAATGTACCTGAAGGCTCCTGAAGTATTTCACCATTCCCTGTCACAAAAGCCAATTTTGAAGTTTCCGTGTCTCCATCCGTGTATGTTTTCATCCCAACTTCTTCACTTCCCAAAGCTGTCTCTGAAATTATTACTGTAAATCAGAAACTGCTTTAAAGCACACAATGCTTTCACTGATAAATATACTTATCAAAAGAATAGTTGTTTACTCCGCTTTTCTCCAACCATAAACTTAACAGAGTGAATTTGATTATGGTGTCAAAAACCAGTCAGTCATAAAACAAAGCTAATGCATGATACAAGTTAAGAATCCAAAAGTGTACACATAAACATTTCACAACTTAGCCTACTTTTGACAAAAGTCTGATCCAAAGGTTTGACTACTTGTGTATCTGCTGTCAGTTCATCCGTACATGTATGTGTCAATGTATATGCACTTTCCCATTCAACAATCTTTTCCCTGTTACCTATAAGTTTTTAGGAAATCAAAGCTAAAAGCTTCTAGCACAGCTATAAGGCATATTATCATTATATTTATTTATCTATTTGACTGGTACTTTATGCCGTACTCAAGAATATTTCATTTATACGACAGTTGTCCGCATTATGGTGACCGGAAACCGGGCAGAAATCTACGACCATGCGCAGGTTGCTGCAGACCTTCTCACTTACATCCGGAGAGGAAGCCAGCATGAGCTGAATTTGAACTCACAGCGGCCGCATTGCTGAGAGGCTCCTGGGTCATTATGCTTATTATCATTATATATCAATAAATAAATATTATAGTATAACTATTCCCCATACCAGGCACACAGGAAATCTGATCTGCATGACAAGGCATGTCACAGCCTGTTTGTTCTGTCACCGCACTTGCTCTCTCGGTTTCTCTCCCAACACCTGTATGACGAACATCAGCCTCTTCACTTCTCACATCCACCAACTTTTTGTTGTTTCCTGAAATTTGTAAGGGTAACAAAACCACCTAAAGTAATAACGTTTAATGACCCATATTGTAAACGTTTTTAAAATACACGATTTCAAAAGTTTTAGTTTACATTTATGAAATCAAGCATGTGTCAAATCAAGCCAAAGGACAAATGACATTTGGTCCTGCAATAAAATATTGTCTGGTTAAACTACAGGCTGACTGGTTACTCAAGACATCAGATTTATTTTATTTCCAATTACATAAATTTTGGGATAAAGGCGAAGTGTTCAAAAGTGTAACAAATTATCTGAATTGGTCGTAACTTTTCACACAATATGAATAAAAATGGTATTAATGAAACAAATTGTAAGCAGGACCAAATACGGGTTAAGTGAAGCTTTGGTGTGTAAGCTGTTAGAAAAGCTTACCCAAATAAGGCGTATAAACTTAAAAATGAAAACGCGGCCATTCGTACTCAAATAACTAGTAAAAATATGTCCCATACCGTCCTTTTCTACCTGAATCGGATAAGCTTGCTGCAATTATTGAAGGCAAATTGAACTGTTTTTGTTAGCCTATAGTCTAAGATTTGTCAAGAACAACATTATATCACCAGCATCTGTGAGTTAACGTTTATATTTTCAGACATTACAGGCTAACATAAACATGGAAAGTATTATGCATCTATTATGACAATGGTTTGCACATTATGTTGCATGTTTAAGGTGTATAATCTGCCCATTAGTAAACACAAAATTTAAACGCATCATACACATTTGGCTCACCTTGTTTAGGCCACAGAAGGTCAATTTATCTAAAGATGAATTTCTGAAAACAAGACGTGGAAACCTACATGTACTAAAATTCTGATCAAACTACTAAAGATAACAGTACATGTACTTTGTTTATTATATGAGTGGAATAGGCCATAGCAATAAATGATATTAACAGTGGAAGTTTAATTTTAGCCGAAAACAGTTGAAAAATTGAACATAAAAACAATAATTTCTTTCAAACTTGTGTTACGCATTACACTTAGGACACGTTTACTTGTCTTACCTTCTTAGTGACTTCCGCTTGGATTCCTGAGAGATAATGAAAAGTAAAACCAAAAATTGGACAGATTATTGTAAGCCTCTCTTCATTACATTCCAAGACATACTGGACAATACTGCTAATGTATTTTTTTCCCCCAGCCCGTTAGATGATTACTAAATACCTGACTGGTTCAAACCTAAAAGTCAACGGTCAGACTATATTCCTAATAGGGTACAAGGTTTGGAACTTTCCAAAAAAGTCCCAGAGAATAAACATACATTATAGGGTCTAAATGTTTCTAATTAAAAAACACAGAAGATTTACCAATCGCCAAGGCAGATCTTCCACTACATAATCATATCTTAATTCTTCCCCAATATTGATGTCTTTTAGGGCAAACAGGCACAGACGGGGTCGTCCAAGAAATGAAATGGCCCTCATCATTGATCATCCTTGCCATGTTTGTATCAAACGGGTCCTCTGTTCCATCCATATTTTGTATTTAAAAAAAATAATAAAAAAACGACCAAGAAAAAACCCCATTATAACTGACACAGTAAGTATTTGTAGATAATAAGTAACAAATAAGTGTTAATACTTCATGTTTGGACTGAAGAAACTTTTAAAATAAAATCACATAATTTAAAAGCATCAGAAAAAAGACCATTGAAAACAACATTAAAATACCTTTTAATTACTTTGATTCAAAGTTTTGATAGTTTGGTGGGCTTTATGGGCCATATTGATAATGTCTGTCGTTAATGAAAGGAATAAAGACTTTACATATGAAACCATCCACTGAAAAAATGTTATGCAGTATTACATAATAAAACTTCAAACACGTGCACACTGTGTCAGTTTTATTTCAAAAACGATTTGTTTTGCATGGTATATTTACATTGCGGTTTCTCACCACAGTCTCTCCATCGTAGGAAAAGAACATCAGAAAACTTCCTTTCGTCGGGGTATATTGTGCCTCTCGTCTTTCTCCTTCCTTTCTGGAAACTAAGTCTCCCTTATACTCCAGGAGGAAATCTCCCGTGTTAAATTTCTGTGAAGCAAATACTCCATGCCCTGCAAAATTAATACAAATAACACAAGTAACATACGTACCTCCAACGAAACAAACAGTTTAACTTTTTTGCATCTTATACTGACAAGACTGCAAAACAATGATTTTAAATTAGTATAATAATGTTTTAGCATTAAAGGTAACAATTATAAATGCAGGTAATAAACAGAAGTCAGTGGTGGATTTACATTAGCTATTCAGAATGTCAAATATGCAACCCCTCCTCACCAATATATCCATTGATATATCTGACCTCAAAACCCTCTTGGTCCCTGCCAGAGCATAGGGCCTTAATCAAAGGGCTGTACTTTTCTGATGTCTGAAGTCTGCATTTACGCTTTGGTGGTCTGGATGCCATTGTCTACCTAAAGAGAAATCAACGGCAAATAGTTTGTACATCGTAACACAGACCAAAGCATCACCAAAATATCAGGAATTAACCCCTCTGGATATATACTTCATGTTCTCCGGTAATTTGAAATTCAACAATTTCTGATATCTTTCACATGTGTCGCAATGTTTAAGAAATGAACGGAGTGGTTTCATCGCACATTTTGTCCTCTTCTTAACTGCCCTCGCAAGCAACATTACAGATGTCGAAGGTGAAAGAGATACTTTTAAAAAGTGAAAAAGCGGTATTGGATTTGTGATACAAAACTGTTGAAGAAAAGAGTCGGAAGGATTTAATCAGATGACAGCGATATTAAATTTCCTACCCCCATTAATCCACATGAAAAGTTTGTATTTCAGGGCCTGCTGGAAGACCTTTGGCATTCAAACTTCATATGCAGGAATTTTGATTTAAAGCAAAAGAGACATTTGAAAATATTGCATCCTGAATATTTGGAATTACCTCAGCGTGGAATGGAAGTTCGACACATTATTTGTGCATTAATATGCACTAAATGGAGATGTGACATATGTTTATTAAATACATTTGAAAGTAAACGTGTTGTTTTTGTGCATTTATGAAAGTATAACAATAAATATAATAATCGTAATAATATCAATATAAAAATCCTTTTCTAGCGCATTTGTTCGCAGGAAAGGCCAAATTCAAGTACAAATCACTTTGTAACACATGCACCATATCCTCATTTAGAGAAAATCTATTCATGAGCGTGTCCTTAACCCGAAGAATATAAGATCAAGACTGAATTAAATATGCAAATTACACCAGACTGACTTTTGCACACACCAGAAACATAAGAAATCATTTTATTCATAGGCTTCCATTTCGCAACTTAAGCCGTTAAATATGGACAGTAGTGCCACCCCGTCCCCGCAGACATATGTAATGTCCAACAACAACAAGAACAACAAATTTGTCATTTTACGTATATAAAGCACGGGCAATGGTATAACAACAACAGTTTGTCTGCATTAAGATCAACTTCACACAATGAAACCACTCTACATATACTACATCTACATAATACGGAGAAAATAATTACCATTAACCATCTACCTCATTTCTCGCGCCTTCTTTATCATCTATATGATCCAGAAATGCAGCAGCCTGGTGGGCCAAGTTATCCAAGGGGGACAACTCTCACATTTTATAAAATAAAGGGTTAATAGGGTTACATCATCCAAAGCAGGATTATTTAATAATTTAAAGCAAATACAATTACAAGAAAGTACCTTTTCCGTTAATTATAAAGCAGGCTGCTCTGTTTACAGCCGAAAAATACCGCAAACGTTTTATGGGCCAAATGAGAGGTCCCCATAAACCGTGAAGTCCCCACAGTCCAGGTGACAGGACGGTCTTAGGTCCCCATAAAACACAATCTCTCTCTGTCTCTATCTCTCTCTCTCTGTCTCTCTGAGGCTGGCGGCAGTTCTCGAATCGGCTCGCCGGCGTAATTGGAAACCCCGGACTGCTACACGCACAGGCGCGCGCTGGGGTTGTGTTTTTGGCTGCCGTTCCCTCCGCGGAAATGACGGAGGGGTTCTCTCTCTCTCCCCCCCTACCCCCCCCCCCCCCCCAGAATCTGCTGCGCGCCGACTGCGGAAGACGCTCTGCCGCGGAAATAACTCCGGTGAGTAGCAACCGCGCCCGCTCTGGAATTCGCCCGGTTAATCGCTCTGCTCATTATGTTTTTTCTGGCCGTACCGGCTTATTTTGTCTCAATGTCGTTTTCGCTGCCCTCTTCGGAAATAATTTTCGAGCCCTAGTGCTTTGGTAGTTTCTTTCTGTTCTTAGCATTCCTCAGACGCTCTCTCATCCAGCTCAGGTTACCTCAGCTCTAAAACACTCCCTCTCGTTTAATTCACAAGCTCCGTGTGGGGACAATTATATCCAACTGATGGACTGGAGCGCGCGTTTGGAAAATAAATTTTGAGCTTCGACAGACAGTATTTATTTCCTCTCTCTCGCCAGAACTTGCATCCGTTTTTCTTTCTTGTTTGCAAATCGCCCTCTCTGGTACATATTTACTCGAGAATCGCGCAAACTTTGCATGGAGAAAGAGAGCCGGCTGGTCGAAACACTCCTCGGCCGCCACGAGGACGACTACCGTCAGGCGTCCAAAGAGGAACTGACAAGCCACTGCCGACTCGAACATGGCTAAGCTGTACGGAAAACCTTCTGCCTTTAACACATAACGAGCGACCAGCACCTTGTCCTTTTGAACGGAGGGCTACACGAACCATGCGCTTTTATTTCTGAGCCGCGACTTTTTCGACTACCTGGCGGAAATCGCTCTCGGACAAAGTGATCGGAAAAGGCGTTCCGCTTACGATGCCGGGCGACTACTACGTTCCAGCGAAAAGAACGCCCCAGTTCTTGGACTATTTTCAAAGTATTATGATTTACTGGACGCGGACCCAGGTCGATTACACCCTGTTGTCGTCCATGTATCGTGTGAGTCTGAGATACGGAGGTGGTCCGTTTCAGTATGTGTGGATCCTGTCGTCTGGTTTCATTTACAATACCACATTTATGGCTTGCCCAAATGAGAGGGATCCACCAGATGAATCGTTTTACCAGGCTCTGGAAGAATGTTATGAAGCCATGAGCGACCTAAAAATAAAGACAGGAAGGGTACAGGTGACCGATTGGAAGCAATGTGTTTCTAGACTTAAATAGGACGGCCGAGATGTGGTGAACGTAAGAACGTGGTTCAAACTCAAAAAGAGCAGATTTCTCGCCGTCAGATCGTTAAAACATTTGGCGTTCCATCCGAATGTGTTTGGCGAACCGATGGGGTACATCGCCAGAACGTACGTTGCCCGAGCTCATACGAGAACTTCCGTTGCCCGAACTTATGAAAACATATGTAGACCTTTCCGAGCGCGAGGAACATTTGGAAAGGAAATAATCTTCTCGAAAGATAAAAAGACAGTTCTATAACCGTGTTGGCTATTTTCCTGTTTATTTGCACCGAAATCGCATGAGCTCAATAAAGCGTTAGTAAAAGACTCATGGCGCCACGCTGGCCGAAACCTTACTCAGGCGTTACAAAGACAATTTCCGCCCGGCAATTAAATAGGAACTCTTACGCCACTGTTGTCTCGTGACCCAACACGAAACAAGTGTGATTAAAATGTACGAATCTTGTTCTGATTCGCGGGCGATCGTCTTTACACCTTACAAGCCGGATGAAGAAATCCTTTTAAATCCTTTTAAACTAGTTTTAGAATGCTTTCGACTGTGTATCGAATTTGGCGCGGGAAAACATCGAGAGATAAAAGAAATGTTCGGGGCATACAATTGGTGTGCCATTTATCCTGGTGAAGATAACACAGTTTTATTCCGATGCCGTAATTTCTTTCATTATCTGGCGGCAATTGCTCTTCGTGAATGAATGAACGAGAGGTCTTCCATGGTTCTACATCGACACGCCGCATATGATGCTAGACAGTTATTGTCGGCCGTAAAGTATTACTTTTCCTATCTTCCGGCGAGTGCAGCGCCTCACCTTTTACAATACTTTCAGAGAAGTGTTCCCCACTGGGGATTGCGCTGACTTCACCCTGTTGCCGTCAATGTATCGATTGGGTTTGAGATACGGGAGTGATCCCTTTCAGTATGTCTGTGTTCTACCGCCGCGCCTAGTTTACGACACTACTTCTTTGACCTGTCCGAATACCGGGCGTCCGCCAGATGAAACGTTTTACCCGGCTTTGGAAGAATGTTTCGAAGCTCTGGTGGACATAAAAGTAAGGACTGGGCGCGTGGAGCCGGGGGACTATAGCTTTGGACACAAGCAATGTACAGCCGCCACGCGTAAGGAGGACTATCGAGATGTGGTGGGCGAAAAGAGGTGGGTGACTCAACAAAGAACGTGGATTTCTGAAGCGGTGTTGCATTCGACAGCGTTTGGCAAACCGTTGGGGTATTCGCGTCCTTAAGAGGTGTTACGTACAAGGACAACGATGTGTGTTTGCAAAATCGATCCTCCATCGCCGCAACGGACGATGCCCGAACTTATTCAAGAGCTGCCGTTGCCTAAACTTATGAAAAGATACGTACACTTTTCTGTGCGCGAGGAACATTTCGCCGGGAAATCATGAAACATATTTTTGCTCCTTACAACTGAAGAATATATGTGTAATAAAATAATGTCTTTTATTGTGATTGCGGTCGCGTGATTCCCTCGAGTTGATGGGGCGCGATTAGATCCACTTTTAACGAGGGCTAATTTTCAGAGCGATCTACACGACATAATGGTTGAAAAATTAGATGCCGCTCTTATCTGGTATGCAACTAATTAACTCCGATTATGTCTGGGTATTAATAAACCATCATCGGAGCAGGATTTTTTCCGCTGCACAGAAAACAGCTTCGTGTACTCACTCGTCCTCGACTGTATTATCTTTCGTTTATCCTTCATATTCGATTCCAAAGATTTTTGTCGCTCAACCGCTTTTTTTCGGGGTGGGGGTGGGGGGAACAAATAAAAGGGAGAACGCACTTGTGGCTTCAGAAATAAAAAGAGACGCTATGGTAAACTGAATCAGATTATCAACATACTCTTGTGCTTGGAAAAGAACCCGAACAGGTAAGCCTCCCATTTTTCCGCGGTCCTAGTGTAAGCATAGTGAAAAACATACCCACCGATCATTTTCTCGCCAGTAGGACAGGCCGTCCCTCACAACTTATTTGTTCTCTAAAATCGTATTTTGTTGACGATTTCTCTTTTTGTTGATTTGGGTCGTTTTTATGTATATAGCTAGACAAAACTCCCACGGGCGGATTGTGTTTCAACGTGTCGAGATGGATATACAAACGTTCTAAAAACCCTTGTCTTCGGCTCCCCGAAGAGATATCAGAACACTACCTCCAGTTTGCTTCTCGAGAAACGACACCGATACGATTACCGGCCAGCGAGCAAAGAGGAGATTATCGAACATTGCCGACTTGCTTTAATTCACAAGAAAATTTGTATCGGCAGAAGACACCCCTGTGCTTGCTGCCATTTTTAACTGCTTTAGAATATGATTTGAAGCTGGCGAGAAAACGAACGACGTCGTTCCTGAATTGGTGGTCTTAACCGCAAAATTATATTTTTCATGCGGGGATCGTTTCTCATATGATCGTTTTTACATTCATATTTTAAACTTGATTTTCGACCCTGACCCTGAAAAGAATACTTTTCTTGTGGTGACGTTGGGTTGATGAGAGTTTTAAAATATTACATGTCGTTACTGCAGGCACCCACGAAGCGTAACTTACTTTGGTAAATAAAATTTTGGTTGTCGCGCAGTTACCAAGCCCCGTTATCCTTTGCCTATCTTTACGCTCTGTCTTATTTGGGGGGGGGGGAGTACCCGGCATCACCTTTCGAGAACTTTGGTAATGGCCTTGTTGTTTTGGCCTGTCCTAATGGGCCAAAGCGCAAGTCGTTACGAATCTGCAATGTTTGACTCGAAAACAGTTGGTGTTCGAACGCTAGAACTTCTAAAATGCGAAGGATTCCTTCTTCGCCAACCCCGGAAACTTCAACATTTGGCTGGATGCACAATCTGACGATGTTTAGCTACCCGCTGCGGTATAATCGAAGACGTCTTTTCGAAGACGACAGTTGCAGACCTTGTCCAAAACCTTGCAATTCCGACTAAAATAAAGAAAAACTTGGATTTGACAGATCTTCCTTAACGAGTATACATAAAAAAGAGAAAAATTACTTTTTCTGCGTTTTCCTTATCACGAAATATATACTTGGCGCCATTAAAAACGCACGGTCGTTAGCTATTGACATATTGTGAGAAATGTCAGTGGGAACCAATTGTGAATAGGTTTATATTGGAAAACAAGGCAGCGGTCGCAACGGGACAACGAATCAACCAACTGTGAAAGCCGATTGACGTTTATTCCTCACATCGAAATCACGAGTACAGAAAGTGAAATTGACATTTAATAATGGGTATGTCCACCTCGGGCAGCAATGCAAGCCGTACATCTGCGACGCATAGAGCTGACAAGTTTCATTATTCTCTGCTGTGGGATCAGATCCCATTCGTCCTGCAGCACCTGGATCAATTCACGTCGGTTGCGTGGCGCAGGTTGACGTTGGGCCACGGCAGACTTCAGGTGGTCCCACAGGTGCTCAATGGGCGATAGATCCGGGGAGTAGGCCGGCCACTCCATGACGTCGACATCATTCTGTCGCAAGAAGTCTTGCGTTAATCTTGCAGAGTGTGGGCGGGCATTGTCTTGCTGAAACGTCGTCACGGCAGCGTTGGCATGGAGAAATGGAAGCAGCACCGGCCGAAGAATGTCATTCACGTACCGCTGAGCATTCAGGTTGCCATCAACAATGACAAGGGGAGTCCGTCTGTTAGAGGTGATGCCTCCACACACCATAACACTAGCGCCACCCCAGCGATTTCCTTCCCGCACGCATACGTTTTCGAAACGTTCACCACATCTGCGCCACACATGTCGACGTCTGTCAGGACGATCAAGGCAGATACGACTCTCGTCAGAAAAAAGGACAGAGTTCCAGTCATTCACACGCCATCGTTGATGACGCTGAGCCTAGCGCAATCGATTTCGGCGAGCAGCAGGTGTCAATATGGGCCCTCGGTAGGGGATGCGAGCATGCATCCGTATTGCTCGGAGACGGCGTCGTATGGTGTTGGGGCTCACCCTGGGCCTCCCAATCCCCACTGTCTCACGAGCAGTCTGTGTGGTGGTGCGGAAAGGGTCACGTGTGTGCTGCAATGCGATGTACCGGTCTTGTCGTGACGTAGTGACTCTTGGCCTACCGGGGCGTGGACGGTCGGCAACAGTGCCAGTTTCATGCTCCCTAGTACTTAGGCGGCTAATTGTAGAGGGATGACATTGCATGTGACGTGCCACTGTGGCACGACTGAGTCCCGCACGTAACATGCCAATGGCACGTTCTCTTTCTTGAGCCGTAAGTCTGGGCATGGTACCGTTTTTTTTTAAATGTTGTTTGTGGTTATCGTCTTTGTGTCTTTGTGGTTAACGTGGTGTAACGTATTGAGCACACCACAACTGTGCAGTGACATGTGCTCTCAGCGCTGACACAGCACTCAATGGCCGATATTCCGCACTGTTACGTAACGCACACAAAGGGTGCGTCGGAATAACACACGGTCGTGCACTACCTGCAACGCAACGTTCACAAACCATGAACCACGCACAGTCACTGAACAATCGACTTTTGTGGCGCACGGATACAATTTCAACCGTGCGTTTTTAATGGCGCATAGTATAGTATTTCGTTATCCTTTTTTTAATACGAAAACTTTTTTCCCCCTCCGCATTTGTAAATGGAGCTTTCCAACGACCCGGTCTGTTCCTCTTTCACGGAAGGGGTTTGTAAACCTCCTGGTAATGTCAATGTTCTTCTCTCGGAACGGCAGCGAAACGATTACCGCCCGGAGAACGAAGAGGAGCTTATCGAACATTGCCGACTTGTTTTGGTGCACAGGAAATACGTTCTCTCCACACCGAATCCTTGCTTTCATTTCTACATCGTAGATGACGATGCGGTTTTTAACTGCCTGAGGCTGTGCTTTCAAGCCGGTGAGAAAAAACGAAAATGTGCGCGAACTGGTAACGTTGGAGGTCGGTTACAGCGGTGGATAGAGGGCCCATGTATATCGACACTTCATTCATGTTTTGTACCTCATTTTTAGCTTTAATGCGCTCGGGTATGTTACCGAAGAACAATTCAGATGTCTCGAACTTTACATGTCTTTTGTTCCGGCGTCTGTGAAACCAGGTTTACTTTGGTATATAAAATGCCGATTAGTCTCCCGCAGCAGGAAGTATTTTTAACCTTGCTTTTCCCATTACGCTTATCTTTTCGCTCTGGAGTACGGTGGTGATCCTGCTTCTTCCGGAGATTGTTTTGATAATGGTCTTGTTTTTTTGGCATGTCCCAATGGGCCACAGGGCGAACCGTCTCCTCTTTATTTTCCTTTTCTTTGGCACGTCAGTAAAGTTGTTACCCATATGTGGTGCTTGACAAGGGAAACTGTCGGCGATCGGACACTGGAGCTTTAGGAAAAGAAGGGTTCCTTCTTCGCCAACCTACGGAATTACAGCATTTGGCTCGCCGCACCATCAGACGGTGTTTGGTCTTTCGCTTCGGCATCTTTCGAGACTTATCCGCGTGCCCAACCCGACCGTGGTCGATTTGGCTCAAAATCTGCCTGTGCCGATGAGAATAAAAAATACTTGAGCTTGACAGAAGATTTCTTGACTGATGCAAAAAAGCGCTAACACCTATGGCACAAATGGTAAAGAACTGATAATAATCAACTGTCTGTCTATTTACAGTTATCAATGGCCTTCGACTTGGACAGTTTTCTGTTTCGCTGTTTGCTTGACGGTTATTCGCCCGCCTCCGACGAGGCGCTTGAGAATCACTGTCGTCTCGTCCTTAAACACAGGATAGATTTCGTTGCCGGGAAAAATTCTCCGTTGAACTTCTACTGGGAATGATTTCTTCTATTTGAAAGCTTGCGACTCTGTTTCAAAATGGGCGCGAAGAAAACCAAAATGGTGGAAGAGTTAGTGGGGCAGGAACGTGTGGGACCTGCTGTCTGGACTGAATGTGGCAATCCCTGCCCGCCCAGAAACATAACTTTCCGTTTCTACAACCAAAATGAGACCAGTTTGTTTCTCTTTGGGTGTTTTTGCCCACTTTACAAACACCTTTATAAGGATTCTGATCGGCCAGTTGATCCGATCGTAACAGGAATAACTGTGACAACCTGGGAAGATTTGAAAGGAATGGGAGAAATTATCGAGGACGCAATCAGCGCCGTTTTGCCGCTCCCATCGGCAACGATAATGTTCTATTTTCGCATGCCCCTCGACTTGCCTTTTAAGCGAGTTTTGCAAAGGAAAAATCTGCACGAATTATCCGGTTTACAAAACTGGTATATGAAATATTTGCATGTCGAATATGAAACCTATTACGAGAACATGTCGGAAGACGAACCGTGCATAAAAAATCGCCTCGGGGGCGAACCATTTTTGCGCTTCCAATTACCGCGAACACTCGTCGAGAAGAAATACACCACGCCGTCGTTACCATACTACAGGACGTTTTGTCTTCCCCCGCTTAATCAATTATTGTCCCAGCTGTGAAAAGTAAACTCGTGTTGGATCGGTATTAGAGTATTTATTTCGCCTTCGCCGGACGGCCTCTTATCACAATCACGCAACACCACTACATCCTAGAGGTTGTCTTCGACGGAATCCCCGGCGCTGGAAAAACGTCTGCTATAGTGCCCTGTACTCAACTGTTCCGAGAGAAATATTGCGACAAGTTTGTTGGATACCAACGTATGAAAAAACCCACGGGGAAAAAGTGATACACATTCTAGAGTAAGATGCGTTCGTGACTGTCCGCCTTTTTATGCGGGCGGTGTACAAACATTTTTACAAAAATCAGGCGCATCCTTTGGATTCGACGAAGAAGGACATAACGCTGACAGCGTGCGAAAATATGGGCAGTATGGCGAATATTTACGACGATTTTATTACCACGGTTTCGCCTCGGCCTCACACAATTATGGTCGTCCATTTCTCTACGCCACCCGAAATCGCGTTTCGGTGAGTGCAGCAGAGACAAGATCCTCATGAATTGGTGGGTTTCGAAGAGTGGTACATGCTCTACTTGCACTCCGCATACGAAAAGTATTACTTCAGACGCGTGGGGCCCCCAGTTCCACGCATAAAGAAAGCGCCGAACGATCGAATCGTCTACGTGCTTGATCTCGCCGAGAAAATGTCTCGGGAGCAAATGGTAAATTCTGCGGCCACTTTTGTCAAGGCATCGCTGACTTGGAATGAATTTCAAAACATTTTGGATGAATCCTCTGAGGCATGCGCTGAAAAAGATAGTCGAGGCTTATGAAAACTGGCGGGGTTCTTGACGAGTAACCAATACTCAGAAGATGACGTGCGGAGCTGTTCTCCTTCCGACGAGCCACCTTCCGACGAACTACGCGCCGCATTTTAGAATGAAAATGGTTTCAAGCTTATCTTTAAATCCGCTCGCAGTATTTATTACGCTAGAGGGGTTTTGGATCGAAAAGGAATTTTATACAGGCTAGAGAGGTTTCATAAACTCTTCGTGCGGTGGTCTAAACCTGTTAGCGAAGAGGAGCTGAAAGAAGATATGCGTTGCATCCCCGTGTCCTTTGTCGGTAAGGAATCTGCTTTGGTTACATATACCACCGAAAGCGATGCGTGGTACATCATGGGTTACATGAACGACTCTTCAAAATACGAAGCGTGGTTGCCTCTGGAACCTTTGGACCCGGATTACGACGACCCGTAATCCGAAAATACTAAAGGCGGTTGCCCCCAGGATACGACATGAATTACGATGAATATCTAATATCAAAGAAAAAGAATGATTGCTTTTTTAAATTGACTTTATTTACATTTATAACTCGCCCGTGTACCTCCAGAAAACCAACAGAATTAATCTTCCTATGGCTTTCATGTGCTTCGCAAAATAGTCGCGCTTCCAAATGTCTTGGTGGTCCCCTCTTTTGAACCATCTCAGAAAGTCGTCCCATCTTCCCAGTGCCGCTACGAACGGCTCCGGTTGTTTTGCGACGAGTTCGACTGTTTCTTCGATCAGTTCATCTTCACTGGATTCTTTCAATTCGTCTAGAATGTTCTGGCGACGACGAACATCATCACCACTCATCCCCAAGTGAAACGTACCATTAGCGAATATGTCGATTGTGATGTCTTCGATGGCTTCGTTGGCGCTTTCTCTCTGCGTGCTAGCTTTTATGGTCGACAGCACGGCGGCGGTGTCGTTGTTGACGTAAGTTGCGTACTTTTCCATCTCTTTTTAGTAGGGACACGAAGACACCGCTCTCAAGACCAAGTTTTTCAAAGTGGTTTTAGTAGTTGGGCAGTTTATTGTCCACTGAAACGAGAGACGCTGGAAAGGCGGTTTTATATCAAAATCCTTCCACGATGGACCTTATTTCGTTCTCGCGCTGGTTGTGTGGACTACACAACGACGTTAACCCGTCGCCATGCCGTTCAGAAAGAGAGTCAAGGTAGAGCAGGAGAGTAGGCTCCACGCGAAAGTGGACAAGTTTTTCAGGATATTGAAGATAATCAGACCAACGGAAAAACGCAGGCGAGTTTCGAGGTGAGATTGAAAAAAATCGGTGCCTGTGGCAAAAAGTTGTGCTGGGACTATGCTAATTACGTTCTCGATCTCCGATACTCGGGATGCGAAGAGGAAAACCCCAACATGTATGTTCTCCGCTGTCAAAACTACGGAGGTTTTCCGTGCGACTACTGTGGCACTTTTCCGTCTGGATGTGCGATGAATGAAACATTTTTTTATCAATCTTTTTTGCTGCCTTTTCGTTCTTACATCATTACTATTTCTAAAAAGTTTGAAAACTTTTTCATGTCCTTCGGTAAAGGCTAACACCTCACTAGGCCGGGCATGGTAAATGTGACGCTTTGATATTGTCGGATTGAAGAGGGTATTCGGAAAACTACCAGCGATAGTGGCTCGCTATACGTTTAACACCATTTGAATCGTAAACACGCCTCGTATACTGGCCGCCGGTGCGGTTTTCTGAAAGAGCTTTTATTTCAAACGTGACTTTTTGGTGTATTTTCAAAGGATAAGTGCTTTTTAGAAGAGGGAAAACGTGGTCCGCGTTCATAGTCAGAATATTCGAAAAGCAATCACACAAAAGGCGAGCACAATCAGAAAGACAATTGGACGCGGAATCAAAAGGCATCTCTGGTAAAGGAAGCTCTACTTCAACTGTTTGCCGGCACAGTGGACAACGATGGTTGGAATTGCTTCGTAGTTTGTGACATGTAGGACACACTGTATCCGTTTTGGGAAGCACCAAGACGCATTGGTCACACGCACGATGGCAACAAGGACGTTTCCCCACCAAACACCAAGGAAACAAGCATACTACGCAGATTTCATAACCAAGAGCCCTAAAAACCTTTTCTATGGCTGCGAATAATTCCTGGTGGGCAATTCGTTCTGAAATAAACATTAGTATTTGCGGGAAAACGGGCAGATATTTGTTTTCGGCATTTAATCGTCGGTATTACTTTTTCACACACCGGTGACAACTGCACATCTTGTGCTCTTTAAAAACTGAGAGTAAGGTCTCCAACAATGCATCGTAAAGTTGTCGTACTTCGATGTTTACTTGAGGTGGAGATTTTACCAACTGACATAAAAACGTTTTCAGAAGTTGAATTTCCATGACTTAACTTGTAGGCGATAGAGATGGCGGTGTTAATTAAACTTTTTTGTACTGTGCTTTGTCAGGTAGTTCTTTGAATTGTTTTTTAGAATTTTTTGCGCTAGATTTCTTCGCTACAGTTAGATGGGTTAGTGTTTTGCAGTATCATTTAGTGCCATTCTTTATAGGCGGCAATTTAAGGCTAACCGTAGTTTGAGAATTTGCAACACGGTATTTTTCAACTTCATAAATTTGGTAACTTATAACATAGATTAGCTTAACTATCTTGGTCTTTTACCGCGCTAGTTTTTCTGTTGGATTTGTTATTTTTCAACACCACATTTTACAACGTAAATGTGGGTAGTTTATAATTTAGATTGCTTTGTGTTTGTTACTTTTTAACATGGGATTTTGCAACTTAATAAATTAGGTATTCTTCAACATAGAAATGAGGTTTCATGTTCTTTTTTCATTGTTTTGGTCTTTTCTAATTGATTGGCCATTTCTCCACATGGAATTTTGCAACCTGGAAGTGGTAGTTTGCAACTTAAATTCCAGCTACGACGTTTGTAATTTTGCAGCATGGCATTTTGCACCATTAAATTGGTAATTTACAACTTAGACCTTTGGTCTTTCTAATCGATGTTGCAGTTTACAACTTTAAATTCTTTTACGACATTTGTCATTTTACAACATGGTATTTTGCACCATTAAAATGATATTTTTCAACTTAACTCTTGCAATTTTTGTTGTCTACTGTTTTGGGCTTTCTACTCGATTTGATATTTCTCAACATGAAATTTTGCAATATGGAATTGGTAGTTTACAACTTAAATTCCAGCTACGATGTTTGCCATTTTGCAGCATGGCATTTGCAACATTAATTTGGTAATTTACAACTCAGACCATTGGTCTTTCAATTTGATTTGTAATTTCTCAACATGGGATTTTGCAACACGGAAGTGGTAGTTTACAACTTTAAATTCTTTTACGACGTTTGTAAGTTTACAACATGGTATTTCGCAACATTAAAATGGTATTTTTCAACTTCAATCTTTCTTGCTCAACATTTCTCAACATGTGTCATTTTGCAAGATGTTTTTTTCCAAATTGACGGGTTTAGTATTCCCCAACGCGGAAATGGTTTTGCACTTGTGGTTTTCTACTATTTTGGTATTTATTCTCGATTTAGCATTTGTCAACATGGAAGTAGTAGTTTAGAACTTAAATTCCAGTCACGACGTTTGTCATTTTTGCCACATGGCATTTCGCAACATTAAAGTTGTATTTTGCAACTTAGATCTTTGGTCTTTCTAATCGATTGGTCATTTCACAACATAGAGTTTTGCAACACGGAAGTGGCATTTTACAACTTTGAATTCTTTTACAACGTTTGCCATTTTACAACATGGTATTTCGCAACATTAAAATGGTAGTTTTTCAACTTAAATATTTTTTGCTACCTTTGTCATTTTACAAGACGGCTTTTTTTTCAACTTGACAGTTTTAGTATTCCCCAACACAGAAGTGGTTTGGCGATTTTGGTTGTCTACTGTTTTGGTCTTTCTACTCGATTTGGCATTTCTCAACATGGAATTTTGCAACCTAGAAGTGGTAGTTTACAATTTAAATTCTTTTCCGATGTTTGTCATTTTGCAACATTGGCATTTCGCAACATTAAAGTGGTATTTTACAACTTAAATTTGGTCTTTCTAATCGAATTGGCATTTCACAACATGGAATTTTGCAACATGGAAGTGGTAGTGCACAATTTAAATTCTTTTGCGACGTTTGTCAGTTTGCAACATGGCATTTTGCAACATTAAAGTGGTATTTTTACAACTCAATTTTGGCCTTTCTAATCGATAATAAAAAAAAATCGATAATCGGTTATCTGAAAGAGGATAAGGCCTCGCGGTACACCGACTCTCCGCCAATTATGAAAACGGATTCCACGTCCGACAAAGTCTCGGCCTCTGCTTTAGCCTCTTGAAAACTTTTGACCACTCTAATAGTGGCGTGTTCCTTTAATGTTTTGCTGAGAGCAATGTTCAATGGCCCGGGTAGCGGTCTGTGTTTATTTGGAATGGACAACAACGTTTTCCTACTCATGATGACAGCATTCTGCTTGCCTGCTCCAACGGTTTCGGAGGTAACACGTTTAAAAAACAAATCTTTCTGATTCGCCAAGGTAAATTTCCTTCCGTTCCTATTCCACGATTTAAATCACACATCGCCACTATTATGTTTATGGATTTCATGCTGTGAGAAAAAGGTTGTTCTTTTTATACGTGTTTTTTTTAAGTGTTGGGAACTCATTCAGCTCGCCCGGATTTTATCTTCTGGTTTGAAAAAAAGAATGCCAAGCCAGAATTTTTCTTCCCCGCCACTCTAATTACAACATGGTTTGTGAAATTCGACGGCCCAGACGATTTGGTTACAAACTAAACACCGACCGCCCGGTGCGCAAACAAACAAACAAAAATCCGCACTCTCGCAAAGTGTGTTCCAGGTGCGGACGCCCCACTGTTGACGCTGCACGCAGCATCGTTTATACGGCCCCGAGTATGGGGATATAATGGAATGAATGAATGAATGATTATGGCTTAACCCCACATCGGCAATATTTCAGCCATATCCTGGCGAGAACAAGGTGAAAACGCGAAACGGTAAAGGTTTTCGATATGATAATATGAACATCAAAAGTAAAACAAAAAGTACAGACATGTTTAAAATCGTATAAAAGAAAAAAAAGAGTTAAAACTCCAAAACCAGGGTTATAGTACATGTATACATCTATATGTATATAACTGCTTATCTATAGATATTTATGACAATTAAAATTTATATTTTATGATATAGGCCAATGACCTTCAAATAATTTATGACAACATCGCCAGCGATGCTGTCAAATAAATCATAATAGAGGTGACCGTGTAGAACCTTTGCCGAACATGGGCAAAGTCCACACAGTCAACCAAAATATGTTTGATGCCGTATTCAGCTTCACATCCAACACACTCGGGAGCACTGCTCCCATCTAAGATGAAATTTTGTGTCAGATGAGAATGCCCAATACGACACCTAGTTAAAACTACTTGGTCTCTGCGAGACATTAGACACGTATAGGCATTGTAGCCAATGACAGGATGAATGGCATACAGTTTATTATGGATCTGCAAGTCCCATTCACCCTGCCAAAGGCGACGAATATATTTAAGAATATTTAATTTCACGTCAGTATAAGGAATTTTAACCCGAGATACAGGTTTATACAGGGCAGATTTCGCTTCCCTGTCCACGACTGTGTTTCCATGGATACCAGTGTGACTTGGTATCCAACAGAATATAATATCTTTACCTCTTTTAATTAGTTTTCGATGTTTGGCTATTATCTCAAGTAACCATGGATTTTTAAATTTATTATTCTGAATCGCCAAAAGACAAGACAGCGAGTCGCTACATATCACTGCCCTCTAGGCATGCCCAGAGGAAACATATGATAAGGCCAGAAGTATAGCCTTGGCCTCTGCAGAAAAGATAGAAGCTGAAGGTGGTAGACGAAGAGAAGTGACCCGCTGCTGTAAGACAGCCGCAGCCGCAACCCTGTCCCCATCCTTTGACCCGTCAGTATATATAAATTTATAATCCATATAATCAGCCTTGATTTCAGCAAAACTTTGCTGAATTATAAGAGGATTTGTATTGGATTTATTATATTTACGTAGATCAAATATTAGTTTAGTTTGTGGAAGAAGCCATGGAGGAGACTCTGGAAAAGACACCAGAGCTATATCCTCCAGCTTGATGTTAACTCCCACAATGTGGTCCCGTATACGAAGACCGAACGAAGAGATCTTGTTAGGACATTTGATATATTTGTCTACATATAATGGATTGAAAACACAGTCGTAGGAAGGGTTTGTTGGATGAGCTTTAAGCTTTGTGGCATATTGAAGACTAAGTTTAATACGTCGGTTATATAACGAAGGTTCATTAGCCTCCACGTATAAACTTTCTACTGGCGAGGTTCTAAAAGCACCAAGGCTGAGCCTCAAACCTTGATGATGAACAGGATCCAACATTTTAATGTACGACTTCCTAGCGAAACCGTAAATTATGGATCCATAGTCCAATTTAGACCTCACCAGAGAACGGTCAGCACCCCCAGTCGGTGCTAGACACGACCTTAATTATATCGAGAGCCTTTGTACATTTAGCTTTAAGCATTTTTATATGAGGTATAAAAGATAGCTTACTATCAAATATTATACCTAAAAATTTTGTTTCTCCAACAATTTTAATCTGGTCACCACAAAAATTAAGCTCAGGATCAAGATGAAATTTCCGTTTGTTACAAAAATGCATACCGACGGTTTTAGACGCTGAAAATCTAAAACCGTTTTCAGTTGCCCATTTCTCGATTTTATTGAGACAAAGCTGCAACTGACGTTCGATATTATTCATATTCTTAGCTCGGTAGCATATAAGGAAATCATCGACGTATAAAGAACCCTCTGTGCCCGATGTTAATGTTTTTGCTAGGCTATTTATTTTTATGCTGAGAGAATGCTGCCCCTGGGGTAGCATTTCCTGCTCATAAGAGTCAGAAAGAGTGGACCCAACCCGTACCTTAAACTGACGATCAGATAAAAATTGTGATATAAATATAGGTAATCGACCTTTAAGACCCACCCGTGAGGTCTTTTAAAATACCATATTTCCATGTGGAAATTTTTCAAGGTCAAAAAATATGGACACCACATGTTCATTATTAACAAAACCATCACGAATAAAAGTTTCAAATCAAACAAGGTGATCTAAAGTACATCGACCTTGACGAAAACCACATTGAATGTTAGATAAAAGCTTGTTGGTTTCAAGAAACCGAACAAGTCTATCATTAATCATCCGTTCCATAGTCTTACAGACACAGCTGGTAAGAGCTATGGGACGGTAATTATTTGGATCAGTATGATCCTTACCCGGTTTAGGGACCGGGATAATACACGCCTCCCTCCATGACGGTGGAAAATTACCAGTTGTCCAAATATCATTAAGCAAATCCAAGATAGTCTCCAATGGCTCAGGTGGTAAATGGTTCAGAAACTTATAATATACATTATCGGGACCAAAAGCAGTATCGTGGGCCTTTTTTAATGCAGTCTTAAGTTCTTCGATGTTAAACGGACGATTATAATCTTCTAAATTCTTAGAAGAAAAGGGCAATCTGGTTTTCTCCTTCTGGTTTTTAATATGCTGGAATTCTTTAGTATAGTTCTCAGAAGAAGATTTTGTTGAAATTGTTTCAGCTAATTTATTGGCTATATCAGATGGAGAAGTTAATATATTATCTCCATCTTTTAAATGCTGAACTTTTGCTTTATTATTTTTGCCCTTAAGTTTCTGAACCATGTTCCAGACCTTACACATGGGTGTTTTTGACGTAATGCCCGTAACAAAGTTCCGCCAACAAGATCGTCTCTTGGATTTGAGTAACCGACGAGCCTTAGCTCTAAAATTACGAACCTGGTTTAAATTATTATCAGTAGGACAATGATTAAATCTGCGTTCAGCCTTTTTACGGTCCTTTATGGCTTGACGACAGTCATTGTCGCACCAGGGTTTACTTTTGGATTTTGGATTTGTCGAGTTCTATCGGCAGCTCGTAATACAAGCTCGTTAAATTTTAACACAGGATGATCTGCTGCTTTGAGAGTCTCTGGAGCGATATCAGCCTCACAGAACATCTCAAGTGCGATCCAATCTGCTTTATCGAATTTCCACCTAGCTACACGTTCTAAAGAATTAGAAGTGATATGTTCCAGGATTATAGGAAAATGGTCACTACCACAAAGATCGTCATGCACCTTCCAAGAAAAATCAAGGAGAAGTGATGGATCTGTAATAGTGAGATCGATAGCGCAATAAGTGCCATTACCGGGATGTAAATAGGTATTAGAACCATCATTGAAATAACACAGTTCATCCTTCGATAAGAAGTCTTCGACTATCTTGCCCTTAATATTTATGTTATTACTGTCCCATAGGGGGTTGTGGGAATTAAAATCTCCCATAAGTATAAAAGGTTTTGGCAACTGTTCTGTTAAATTATGTAACTGCAAAGCTGACAAAGAAATGTTAGGAGGAATATAAACGGAACATAATGTGATTGTTTCAGACAACGAAACACGGACGGCCACAGCCTGAAGCTCTGTATCCAGAGAAACAGGGCTGTGGATAATATTGTTATTTATGAATATTGAGGAGCCGCCTGCAGCTCCCTCTTTTTCATTTAAATAAGTACTTTATAAAGAATAATTTTTAAGAGTTATTTGATCTTTGTCAGATATCTTCAGGTGAGTTTCCTGAAGACACAGGACAATAGGATTTAGTAATTGAACTAGCTGTGTTATTTCAATGAAATTTACTTTAAGACCTCGACAATTCCACTGTATAATTTTATCGTATATCGCCATTATGGAGGGAGACGTATAGGAGATTTCTCTTTGTGTTTGGACCGCGGGCGACCCTTCCGTGGAGATCGGCTGTTAGATCTCCCTTGTGCGGGTGATGTATCCATCACCTCCGCATCTGATGTTGAAGGACCAACGTCCTCCAACGATGTAAACCTATTAAAAGTTTGGATAGGATCCCTAGTGGCCTTAGAGGGACGCTCTGTTGGGCCACTAGGTTTATCAGTTGTTTGGTTATTATTATTTTGAGATTTGTTTTTGGATTTGTTTTTGTCATAATTTTTAGAGGAATTGGGCTCAGCTGGTTTACCAGGATGCTCTGTATTGTTTACTGTTTTTATTTGGTGTGTTGAAGTAGTCTGAGTTGAGGAAGAATTTAACGAAGGTTGGGAGGAAATTTGCGCAGAAACATGACTAGGTTTGTCGTTTCCAATGGGCCAAGTCCAAGAGGTTTGAGTAGCAACAGTTGCTACTCGCTTGACCACATTGGCAAACGAAGTCTGTGGAGAAGTATTAGTAAGTGAGGCTAATTTCCGGGCTTCCTGATATGATATGTTGTTTTTAATTTTCAGGTTGATAATTTGCTTTTCCTTAACAAAAAGCGGACAGTCCCTGGATGAGGCCAAGTGATCTCCACTGCAGTTGCAACACTTAACTGTGTTGCTGCAGCCGAAACCATCATGCCCTTCACTGCCGCATCTGAAGCAAATGAGTTTGTTCTTAGATTGTCCCTTGCCATGACCAAATCGTTGGCAATTAAAACAACGTGTAGGATTGGGGATATATAAATCCACATTAGCCTATACGGGCCAACGTATATATGCGACGGAAGGGAGGTAGTGTTAAATGTTAGCAGGTAAGTATTAAGTTTAATGATGTTACCAGATTTCTTCGTAACGAAGCGTTTTACTCTGATAACACTCTGTGAATTTAGTTCTTGGCAGATTTCTTCCTCGGTTAGGTCAGTTATATCGCCATCCCTGTCACGAATGATTCCCTGACAGCTGTTCAGGGAATGGTGATTGGAGGTGAAAACAGATATATCAGATATTTTATTTAAGTTAAGTAAATTTTTTGATTGTTGTTGCCGGAAGCATTCAATGAGAATGTCTCCGGATCTAAGTTTTTTAACGTTTTTAAGAGTTCCAGCTGCACCCTGGAGAGCCCTCTGCAACAGAAACGGATGAATTTTTGAAGCCGGCTTTTGTTCACTCTTAGTTGAGAGAACAATGAAAGCCGGCCAACTGTTCTGTTCATTATCAAGCGAGTCTGATAACTTCCTCTTTTTATCAGCACTTAAAGACAAAGTCGGCTTAGAGGAAGACCGGTTACATGCATTTGAAGCATTTAAAGAAAGTTTTAAAGTAGACATGGCATATATTTATAAATTTCACCCCATATGTTCCCCACCCACCGCGGAGTGCCAACAAGGGCGATGCCTCAACCTCGGAATACCCAGCAGGAAAGACACCAAGGACTCCATATGAGGTATACTCGAACAGATTGACTCGATTGACCCATGAGCCACCGCTTCAAAACGAAGTCCCGCCAAACGATATTTCAAAAATAACATTTGTTCTCTAAATGATGTGCTGATATAGAGGCAACTGGGATCACGCAGAGGCAAGACATGACCAAGCCGATTGATCGGACCGGGCCCATCCGACCTCCCGTCTCTCTCCAAGTAAGGGCCAAAGTGGCGTGTTGGGTGTGAGGATCTCGCAAGACCAACCCGCCCTCAGCCACCAGGATCCCGCCCTCGTAGATTACGGGTCGCAACCCACGGCAAACAGGTCGCTCCCCGGTTGCCTCTCACACAACCGGGAAGATGTGAGCCTATTATATTCACCGGGCTCACACAGGAGAGCTCTAGGTTAGTCGACTTTTACGACAAGCTTGCCTAGAGGGCTGAGGTCCTATTCTTATCACCCCGGAAACCCCACTGGCGGGGGGGGGGGGGGGAATATAATGGAAAAAATTTTGCGCATCAAGCAATTTGGAAGGTTCCCGTTTTGTCGGCGCCTGGAACTGTCAACACGGAGCACAACGAAAGAAATATCACGGCTGAAAAGCTCTTGGAAGCTTTCAAACAATGGCTCGAAGATTTCGACGGCGGCGAGAAAACAAAATCCACCGTTCGTCAACATGTGCAGCAAGTGCTCGCTGTGTGGAGTGGTATTAGCCCGGGACACGATTCTTTGGACTGTTCTCGCGGGAAATCTTGGTTGGCCGATCAGCTTAATCGGGAAGAACTCGCTAATGGAACAATAAAAAGCTTCTTGTGCTGCATGTCCTGCTGGGCGGATTTTATGGCCGGTCGCGGACATGATTTCACGTTACGGACCAACATTCGAGCTTTGACCGCGCCTCTGCGGAAGAAAGCAAAGAGGCAAAAAATCGAAAAGGCGGAGGAATGTGCCGATGCTATACTAACACCAGAAGAAGCAGCGACATTGGATAAATGTGAAACAATAAAATCGACGGAAGCCATTCTCGATTTTTTTATCCACCTTTTAATTAACACCGGACAAAAAACTGGAGCTGTCATGAATATGACTGTGGCCGAACTGAAGCGCGCCAAATGTGTGGAGGGAGACAGAATAATATATGTGTTAGAACATAAGACGAGATAAGACGGGCCAGCTGCGCTGGTCATTCCGGGGAATTTCTACGATGAACTTCTGTTTTGTTGCGATAAGTTAAGACCCAAAACGAATCATTCGAACTTGTTTGTAAAATTGGCATCGGGCCGACCGTTTTCACAATCTGAAGTCTGCATGCTTTTAGACAATCGCCTTGGAAGCTTTTACAACTAAGGGAAGGATACAGGCCTACTCCCAAACTGTCGTACTATTGCACAGAAGCCGCCCGTATAAACCATTCATATTTTACTCAAACATTATGACGAACGCACTCAGGCTGTGTCAAGAGTACAGGGTAGTGCACACAATAGTGAAGGAATTGATGGGGGAATTTTATCAAACCACCAGGGACATGTGGGTTTTTTCCTACCCATCTTGCTGAATCAGCGTTTTGGAAACGAGCTGCATTCTGTAAGCTCAAATGCAAAATACTCCCCTAACCACATTTTGCGGTCCATAGAATATTACTTGGATTCTACCCCCTCAATTATTGATATATTCGAGCCGTCTTATTCCATGCGATGTTGCACAAATGCCGAAGTTCTTTTGTTGTGCCTGCGGTATGGAGGCGACCTTTTGAAACGGGGCCACTATTTTTGGTTGTGGTCCAAAAAGCAAAGCGCCTTTACCCTGCTGCTTAAGTATCCTCAAGAGCCCCAAACTTTATTATTCCTGGAATATGTCGGCTGTGCGGTGCGGAGGTTCCCCCACCCCCCCTCCCGCGACGCACCCCAAGCGCTGCTGCCTCTTCTCAGTTTGAGGAGTGTCAACAGTTTACTACATTATGCTAGATGCGCTATCAGAGAATGTTTAGTCTTAATCTCCCTCAGGAATGAAAACATTATATTGATTTTCGGTATTAAATAACGATAATTGCGCGTACTACTATGTAGGTTGATGTGTCGAATTTTATCTACATCCGCTATTGCTTAATTTAAATACTACCCAAAAAAAGAAACGCATAGGTGTTTTGTTTTATTTTAAAATGAAATAAATACATTTTGTCTTCATTTCATGAGCAAAATGTGTTTTAATATTGTTAATAGTCACAGTTAGCACACATTTTATTCCTCAAAACATTTCTTGGTTGAAAATGTTGAGTTTGGAGGCCGTTTTTGGAAGAAGTAAAAAAATACAGCACCACACTGCATCACGTGCAGTCTTACACGCCGAACTTACGCATGGGAAGCATGCAGTGTGTGACTATAAAACCGCAACTTCGGGCCGGAAATCGGCGTCTTTCAAGTGGTGTTTTCAAGCTGATTCAACATGCCACGTCTTGACACTGTCACAAGAAATATTGCCATTGGAAGACTTCAAGCTGGAGAGTCAGCCAGAGCACGATTTCACTGCTTGCTGCAACGATACTGCCGCTACAACAATACTGGGACAACAAATGACCGTCGGCGTTCAGGTCGACCACGTGTCACTACAGCAGATCGCTACATAAGGGTCCTCCATTTGCGTGACCGTTGTGCTACAGCTGAAAGCACAGCAGCCAGCATACCGGGACTGAGGAGGATATCAGGTCAGACAGTGCGGAACAGGCTGAGGGAACATGGACTGAGAGCCAGGAGGCCCTATGTTGGGATCGTGCTGCGTCCTCACCATCGCGCCAATCGCCTCCGATGGTGTAACAACGTGACTGCATGGAATCTACGCAACTGGCGACGCATTTGGTTCAGTGATGATTCCAGATTCCTATTGCAGAGACGTGATGGTAGAAACCGGGTTTACAGACGTGCTCACGAACGTTATGCCCCTAACTGCGTACGCCAAGTGGACAGATTTGGTGGAGTGAGTGTGATGATGTGGGCAGCAATATCGTATACTGGTCGTACAAATCTTGTCCACGTTCAGGGAAATCTTACGGCCGTACGCTACCGAGACACCATCCTGCAGCCACACCTCTTACCTGTCATTGACGTTCAGCAGGAGTTGTTCCAGCAGGACAACGCCAGACCGCACACGGCACGTGTCACAAGGGACTTCCTCGCCGAAAACAATGTAAATGTGCTACCCTGGCCGTCCCGTTCCCCGGATCTTAACCCAATTGAGCATCTGTGGGATGAACTTGATCGACGTCTACGCCAACGTCAACCTCAACCCCAAACACTTCAAGAGCAAGTTGCATGTTTGCAGGAGGAGTGGCAGAACATTCCCCAGGCCTCTATCCAGCGATTCATCCAGTTCATGACAAGGCGTGTCAGAACTGTTATTCGTGCCCGTGGTGGTCACAACAGATACTGACATTCCACTCAAGTGGGAGACTCATTGTGAGTGTCTTACCTCAAGTTGATGGCCTTGTTGTCTAGATATGGACCCTTCCTTAATCTGTGTAAAAAATATTTGCAGAATAGCAATTCTTATTTAGTTATGCATAATTGAAAAGACTGCATCACCTCCGCAAAAAAACCGGGTTATGCGTTTCTTTTTTTGGATAGTATATATGTCATTTCATTTTCTAAAATAATGCGCTCCTGTTTGACTACTTCGCGATATGGCCTACTGTATGTGGGTTATGAACTGTCATATATGAAAGTTTTATAGTATTCCCTATAGGTTGGATAGTACTGAGGTGATTTAATCTACATGTATATGTGGTAGTTTACAATTTACAGTCTGCGTATTTCATTCAGTTGCGAATACTGCAAACAGGTAGAAGAGTTCTAGATTTAGAAACATTTACTATTAACTTCTGTGGTTGTTCACAACGTTTGTCCGTTAACTCATATTCTTAGGGCAATACATTAGCCCAAGTTCTAAAAGTTGAAATGGCATCTCAGATAGGTTGAACAGTACAAAGACAAGTGCGCTGTATTGCATGTGGGTAGCATGCATATACTGTATATGTGTGCCAAATGATTAAATTAACTTTTAGATAATATTTGAAAGTGTGCATATCCCCCCCTTTTTTTTAAACACAGCTGAACGATTTTCAGCACATAGAGTACATGTATAGCTCTATGCTCTCATTGATTTTCAGCTTTACAAATGTACTAGTTTTCTGTCACTAGACCTCCAAATATGGTGCAAATTGCGTTTTTTGCGCAATTTGATCGCAATTCACGGTAAAATTATACGTCGTAGGAAAGAAATAAATCCAGATTCGTGATCGGGACGTCAAACTGCATTGGGTAGCGTGCTTATAATTTTCGCACATTTTTCCTATTCATAAATGCATTTAAAATGCATAATATAACATGGAGACGTCAAAGTGCCAAATACAGCAAATTGACCTTCAAGACACTTCAACGATTTCCCGCACACGTACAGTACACATATAGCCATTTGTACTCATGCATCTTTAACTTTATAGCGGTAACAGGTAACTTCTGCCACATTATCTCCAAAATTGGAGCAACTTGTAGTTTTAGCGTTTTGATCGCAAATTCCAACGCAAATATACATCGCAGAGCAAAAAAAAGACTCTATTCATAATCAGGTCAAACTAAACTACCGGGCAAAAGAAACGTATAACCTTGTTCAGCACCACAAGAAAGAGAAAGAAAGACAGACAGTATCAACATGATAAGCACTATATTGCAATAAACCATTTTCCAAGTTCTGTTCAAAAATTCAAAGCCATATGGATGTTACACTTGCTGTCAGGCCGAGTAAAGAAGGCATGGGGTAAATCTGAAAAATTACACAAATGCAAGTAAAGGGACTCCCTTAAAAAGGTGTACCTAATGTCCTATCATGTCATAACACAGATCGTTAGTAGCGTGTGTGAGCACCCATTGCATCAATTAAAGCCAAAATACGTCCCCTCATGGAAGTCGTCAGCCGTCCGATGACATCATCAGGAATTCTGTCCCACTCCTCAAATAAAGCCTGTTCGAGCTGTTGCCTGTTTTGTATCCCACATATGCTCTAAGGGATTCATGTCCGGCGATCGTGCTGGCCAAGGCAGTACGTTGACATCAACGGTGTCCAGATAATTCAGTACAACTCTGGCGGTATGAGGTCGTGCATTGTCCTGCTGCAAAAGGATACCCCTTTGCGGCTGATGCACGAATGGCACCACAACAGGTTCCAATATTTCATCTCGGTGTCTTTGGCCAGTCAGATTTCCCTGGATTATGACCAATCTCGTTCTCTCGTTCTGTCCACAAATTCCGCCCCATACAAGCACCCCACAGCACCAAAAGGGTGGACATTCTGAATGCAGTTTTGTGCCAATCGCTCTCCCCTGCGTCGATACACACGAATTCGACCATCATTTCTGAAGAGGTTATATCGGCTTTCATCAGTGAACAGCACCCTTTCCCAGTCTCGTCGCTGCCATCGACGTACAACTCTTGCCCAGCGCAGCCTGTTTTGACGGTGTAGAGGAGTCAATGCCATTCTACGGAAGGGGTGATAGGCTCTGATACCACTCACGCGGAGTCGTCGTAAGACTGTGCGTCTGCTGATGGGGTGTCCCAGTGCCGTTTCCGCCGTTGACGTCGCCGTCACAAACCGGTTACGCAGGTGGATTGTGCGGATGTACCGGTCTTCGCAAGGCGTTGTAACACTTGGCCTGCCCGATCTTGTGTCCTGCCTGTTAGGCGGTAACGACCCAACAGTCTGCTGATGGTGGCTTGACTGCAATTGAATGTTCTGGCAATGTGGTGTTGGCTGGCCCCCATGTCGGCCATACCAGTGGCTCTATCACGTTCTGCTTGTGTGAGTCTCGGCATCTCTTAGATGTTATTTTATGGTATTGCACCCTTACCATGTGTTACATCGGTATTTATACGGCGGTCATTATCGAGAATTTTCAACAGGGCCCGAAACTCCGATTTTTCATGATGTCTTACACCAATTTCAATGAATCTCGTTAAAAAGTGACGTGTACACAGGGTGCTTATGTGCAAACGTATTCGCACAACGTTCAAACTTATTTAACTTATTTTTCCATAGAAAAAACTGCATTTAAAAGTTATACGTTTCTTTTGCCCGGTAGTTTATATCAGGCAACATGAAAAGAATCCTCGGTTTCAATTTTTCCGTTATTTCCTATGACGTAGCATCGCGTGTAATACCCAAAGCCTAATTTGCATATACACCACATCCATTTTCAGACCAAAAACCGTCTCTATGGAACGCATGCTATATATGCTCAATCTCAAATTAGTCGAATATTGTTTTAGCAAAAATAGTTGTCAAATATTTTTTCTTTGCAGTTTAAATTTCAGTTCATTCGAATTGGTTCTCAGTTGAAAATGCCGTCTGTGATGACAAATATCATACATGATCTAAAGCACTCTACCGAAGTTGAAAATACCATCCATTGTGTGAAAAATGCCATCTATGTTGCAAAATTCCGTATATAAGTTGTAACCATATAGACGTTTTGGACGTACAAGAAATATATGGTATTTTTCAACATATATGTGGTATTTTTCAACTTATATCGACCTAGGCTATAACCCTAACCCTAACCCTAACCTAACTCTAACCCCCTAACTCAAAAACCCTAACTCTAGCTTACCACTGAACCTAAACCTCATCTTAAACCTAACCCTAATCCAGCAATCCATCATTAATTTGAAAAATACCATATTGCAATTGCCAGACCAACGTTACAAACCGCCACTATCGAAAAACTCGTTTTTAAGTTGTAAAATACCAACCCGCCGTTATGAAGAAAAAGACAGACAAATTAAAAAATATCACTAATGATGTTCACCTCTGAAATGTGAAGCACAGGCTGGAAAATGTGGCAACCTGTCAGCCCAATATTAAGCTGCAAAATGCCATGATGTAAACTGACAAAGGCAAAAGAGTACAAAGACCAAGGTTATAAAATGCCATTAGTTACTCTACTTAAGTCCGCTACCGTCACGGGAAGGAAAGCCCCGCAGAGCTTGACCGACGTATCTTAGACACAACAGAGTTTGAAGTTCCTGGAAGCTCATGACTAGTAGGGTAAAGGCACTTTGTGTGCCGCTATTGCCATTTATCCCTGTTTTTTTTTACGACAACACATCATTACCAGTTTCCTGGTTGAATCGCTGGATCTTCTCCTCGAGTCTTTATATATCCTCCGTTGATATTTCTTTCCGGAATTATACGTCATAACCTATTAAATGCGCAAATCGACGTATCCTTTCAAAAGAAGTTAGTAAGGGTAGTTTTTTTAATCAATTTGGGCAGCTTGTCCATCGTGTTCGTTGATTCTCTGATAACACACTTGACTACGTGTTGCAGGGTGGGTACGTTTGCCAAGTGGAGAAAAACTCGGAACCCCTGGGGGACGCCTCGCAGAGGGAATTTTCGTACCGCTCGAGAGAGATACTCCAGGCTTTCATGACGTTAAAGTTTACATTAACTCAAACGATTTAACACGATGCGTATTGCGTTTTGTTTGAGACACGCACATGAGGTACGGCTGTCCTGGATATGTTAGGCGCCGTACCGCAGAAACATCATAGTGTCCAAATTTAACACCCTTGCAGCCAACTGCAAAGGGTTTAACAAGGAAACCACGAAATTGCATGAAGGTCCAATCACGTCTATCCAAGGTGGCAGAAAATCCATATAACATTGCAAAGCTTGTAAGACGTGTGCCCAGTTTGCAGGCGTGCAAACGTAACACTCCTCGCTATCTGCCGCATAACATAGTGCTTCCGGAACGTCGGGCTATAACTCATTACATGTAAACAGGCCGTCGCGTTTCTTAGCCGTAAACATAAACTTCATGAATCCCGTCGTTTCCTGGAGTTTTCTGAATAAGATCTGAGAGCACCGTGTTTTGAATGTGATGTAACACGATGTAAGGGACTGATTTAATTATTTATTGATTTGATTGGTGTTTTACGCCCTAGTCAGGAATATTTCACTTATACGGTGGCGGCCAGCACTATGGTGTGTGGAAACCGGGCACAGCCCGGGCACAACCCCCGACCATCCGCAGGTTGCTGTCAGACCTTCCCACGTACGGCCGTAGAAGAAGCCAGCATGAGCTAGACTTAAACTCACAGCAACCACATTGGTGAGAGACTTTTGGGTCATTACGGTGCGCTAGCGCGCTAACCAACTGAGCCGCGGAGGCCCTCGGGTCTAATCATCCGAGGAGCTATCCGACCGTAAATCACCAGTGATGTCTCGTCTCATGGTCTACCCGGAATAAAGGTAAATAACAAGTGCTGATAGAATCCCCCGGCAGCCATTCGTTTGCGATGGTCAACCTATCTACTGAAATGCTAACGGCTTCCCATTGTAACTGCAGCTTGGGTACATTTATGTACGCGTATCAAGGAGGCAGCTTCATTTTTAAAAACTTCTGTTTGCGACATATTTCCGAACGTCCACTATTTCTTTCATTGTTTTGTTTCGTAAAATTTCTTTTAGCCACGGGCGCGATTTAAGTCAGACAGCAGCTCCTTTGAAGCCCATAGATCGATTTTTCTCAAGGCTTGAGCAAACGTCGTGTTCAGCTCGTCCGTTGAACATTTCTTTTCTGTCTTCCTCACAGAGTTTGCATTTAACGACAGCCCGTGAACACCAAGCTGTATGGTTTTCGCAACGCAACTTTTACGAAGACCTTCGCATGAATGCGCATAGTATTTCACTGGGGTTTTCTCCCAATGCGACATCGCCCGGGCAAGTTCTCTTCGCTGGTGAGGATGCGTTTCCCACATTCTCGTACCTACGGTTTTTCGGAATAAAGTCCAAGACAGCTTTTTCCAACAACCGCCTCAAAGCGATTCTTTAAAAAGCGCACACATCGGATTAAGAAAAAGGCCGGAAGGAAGTCAATTTTACGGATGGGTTCGGATCATTGTAGAAAGTTCATTGTAGAAATGCTCCAGTATGGCCTGCGCCGCTGGTCATACCGGATCCCGTCTTGTGTTTTAGCATATTTACTATTCAGCCTCTCTCCTCGCATTTGGCACGCTTTAATTCGGCCAGAGTCTTATTAATGACGGGCTCCGGTTTTTTTTTACCAAGGTTAATCAAAAGATGGACAAAGAAAGTGGCCAATATGTTTCTGTGTTTGTTACCCCGTCGGTTTTCCGGCCGTTGGTTTTATTGTTTCACACGTGTGGAGTTTCGCCGCTTCTTCTGGTGTTAATATGGCATTTGCATATTCTTCTGGCTTTTCCAATTTTTGTTCTTTGCTTTCTTTTCACAGCGAAATAGTCCACGCACGTATTCTGGTCTGAAGCCCAGAAACGTGTCTGCGACGGCCATGAAATCTGCTTAACAGAACATGCTGCACAAGTAATTATTTCACGTTGCTGCTGTCGCCGTGAGTTCAAGTCCAAATCATGCTGGCTTCCTCTCCGGCCGTACGTGGGAAGGTCTGTCAGCAACCTGCGGATCGTCGTGGATTTCCCCCAGGCTCTGTCCGATTTCCTCCCACCATAATGCTGGCCGCCGACGTATAAGTCAAATATTCCTGAGCACGGCGTAAAACACCAATCAAATAAATAAATTTCACGTTGCAACGAGTTCGTTGCGGTTTACCTGGCCAGTTAACCAAGTTTTTACGCCAGAGCAGTCTAAAGAATCTTCAAGATCGTGTTTGGCTTCCCAACCCTCACAAAAATTACTTGCAGCTAGTGCTGGTAAACGGTGGACTTCGTTGTTTCTCCGCCGTCGAAATCCTCAAACCATTGTTTAAAACCCTCCAACCTGTCGCATTCTTTTCATTGGATTTCGTTTCCACTCTTTCGGGAGCAATCAAAATGGATTCTTTTTCACCTGCTTTAACCCTAAAGTGTTTCGCCATCATCTTATCTTAGTCGGAGCGGTTTAGTTCAAGAGTATTTCGAAGACGCTTGTCTGCCCTTATAACTCGGGTCTCACAAAGAAGGCAATTCCAGCGTCGGACACTATCCCTGCTCGTCTCCATTCTTAGCTGGTCATGTTGTGCACACGACTCATGTGGGGAGCGTGGTGAGCATTGTCAACAGTTCGGCGTACACATGTGGGACACAATTTGCGAGGGAGTGGATGTTTACTTGTTTGCCGCCTTGCTGGTGGTTTACAGTCGGATAGCCGTTAAGATGATTTGACCCGAACATCATCTTAGGGTGGACAAGCTGACGAATTGTTTGAGGCTATCTTACAAACATCACATTCTAAACACGTTCCTCTGAGATTTTATTAGCAATGAGGAATCCTGTAATTAGCAGGATCTATGAGGTTTATGTTTACCGCTACGATTTGTTCATGAGAAGAAAAAAGGCTAATTTCTCATTACCCCTATCATGCTGTGAAATTGCTGGTTACGTTATGAGAGAATCAGTTCCGACATACAATTCGAAATAAGCACAACGAAGGCGCCACCCTCCTGCTCCATCAGTATAAGAACCGCCAGGCGTTGAAAGATGACTCTCTTTGCCCTTAGCCCTGCGGCTTTCAAGCGGTTTCTTGTGGACAGACGTCTGTTGGGTAGCAACTGTCGCTTCAAAGATGCACTTGGTGCAAATGGCGGACATCGTACCAGTCGGATCAGTGCCCTGTCATCACGCTGTGATGTCGACCAAAGCCCGGTTGGTCTTCCACAGCCTTAGTTTTACCATGTTTTCTCAGCAATCGACTTATCAGTGTATAATGGTAGTTCAATTGACGCCCCATAGCTTTAAACGACAACCCTTTAAACGGAGTGCATACCGATAATTTGCCTCTTTTTATAGATAATATGTGCCGTCATGTCATGTTCACAGAAGATTAGTGTACATTACACAACACCGACCTTAAGTACAAAAATTTGGAGTGCAAACAAACATCATTCTTGTCATCATCATAACTGGCATTACAGTTGAAATAAATGGGGATTTTTAACAATTGATCTTGGCATGGGGTTCTTAACTTTTTTCCTTGTGTATAAATTACATCTCTGCACGGTCAGGAACTATGCCTGACTGGAGCGAAGACGCCTTCTAGCGATCTGTTGTAGTATAACAGCAAGAAATCCTTGCCCTTGCAGTTTCCGCTACGTCCTTTCGTTCACCAAATTGCGCGAATGTGCCTAGTGTCATATGTAGAGCGTAATTGACACGGTTCTACGCTTCTGGTCGTTAAGTTTATGTCAACCACGCCTTCGTAGTAAAACTCGTACGGGAACAGCCTCTTCCTCCATCGTGCAACGACCACTTTGTAGACGTCAGTGAAGTCCTGACTTATCACAGCTGATCTGCATGAAGTGGTTTCTAGCCGTACCTAAACAGGGGAATAGGGAGAGTCAGAAAAAACCCAAAATATTGCAATTTTAGAACTTAATCCCAACAAGATGTATAATTTAATTCCGGGACGGTGTCTGTAAAGCCAGTTGTTTGGCACTCAAATGCGCCAGATGATTACTTCATTTCGAAACATTCCTCGCGCGCGAAAAGGTTTACATATCTTTTCAAAATTTCGGGCAACTGGAGCTCTTGAACTCGTGCACGGTTCGTCTCGGTTATGGAAGATTGGATTTGTATCCCCCCCCCCCCCACACACACCACAACGTAACACCTTTTTAAAACCTCATCCGTCCATCAGACGTCTTCTAATGGAACACCGCGCCAGATGTTTTAGCGATCTTAGAAAACCCGTTTTAGAGAACCCCCGTTCCTTAAGTTTCAACCATGCCTCTTCGCTCATCGCTCTTTCTCCTTAAGCGTGGCCATACATAGACTTCCGCAACGCGGCTTCGCCCTTTCCATCGATAAGTACAAGTCGACCACAGCTTCGTAACATTCTTCCAAAGCAAGGTCAAACGATTTATCTAACATACCTTCTTTGTTCGGATCGACTAAACGATGCGATGGGTACTACATGTACTTAAACGACTCGCCACCATATCCCTAGAAGGTAGTAAAGTGTAATCGGTACGGAATAACAACCAAACAAAACAAACTTGTCTGAAAATATTCCAAGAACTGAGGTTTTTCCCTCGTGGGAATGTAGGAAAAGTAGTACTTCTCGGCCGCCAACGGTGGCCTGAAGTTGAACCATGGAATGCCCGCTTTTCATCCCACTTCTTCGCCGAGGAGCGATTTTAGCTAGGTAGTCCAAAAAAGCTCGGTATTGATAATAATAAAAATAAAATAAGACTAAAATAAATTCCTCGCTTTTTTCACCATAATTTTGATCGCTACCAAATCTGTAGCTTAGTTGAAGGCCCTCGAAAACGAGTTCTCCATTCAAAAGGAATACGTTTTCGTCTTGAAACATGCTGGGCAAACAGGAAAAATCACAATGCGCTTCGTAAGTTTTTTCCGTGGTTGTTTGGTGTCGGGTTACCAGTCGACAGTGTTTTAACAGATCCTCTTTTTTACTAGGCAGTAGGTATCTTCGTATCGTTCCTTTACTATTTCAGCCAATCAAGCCCTTCCTCCACCGTGCACAATCAAGTCCTGACTAGTATTGCTCTTAACGGTGTAATATCCAACGGGATGTAATCTAGTTTCGTACGTTTCATGATGCTCTTGAACCATTGAAAACATATCAGTCTCCCAACTTATTTCCCGTAGCCATAATGCTGGCATCCATCGTATAAGTGAAATATTCTTGAGTACGGCGTAAAACACCAATCAAATAAATAAATAAATAAATAAATATTTCCCGTAGAGCGATTCTAGCTAGGTGGGCAAAGAAATCTCAACATCGATAATGAGAATATAAGAACCAATTTCTTGTACCGAGGTTTTTCTCGGGAAGAGGCACCCACCAATCGAACACCGTGAGTATTTCGTTGATTTTCACTACTACCGCGGTGTCGGTCGGCGACGAGACTGTTTGGAGGACGGGCTGCTCAACCTAAAACCGAGAAAAAAAGAGCCCCTTTTAACAGTAACAAACCAATATATCAAAAACACTCTTTTCAAAACACATTTGAATTTTTATCCGAAATGCAAATAGTGATACATTTCGACCCTGTTATTTATGGTTTATGGTTAAACCATTAGCACTTGTGTTAAGTAACTTCCCGGAAGTTGCTTGAGAAAGCGCTTATAAGTGTTCTCGTAGAAAACGACCTCGATGAATTTTCAGTAACGTCAGAGATGTTAACCTTCGCTTTAATTTCCTGCGCACACAACGGTAGTCAGCGGCCCGACAAACGCTTTCTGATGGCGTACCGCGCCAAAATGCATCAGCTCCCGAGTCGCCTTTATAACGATACCCTCTTCCTTCAACAGCTCCCATGTCGCGTCGTCTACTTCATTGGTTGTACGAATGCTGTTGGGGAGAGTAAAAAAGTAAGATTCTCGATAAATATACTGGTGAATCCCAGGGCAGCACACAAATCGCGTAGCGAGGAATACCTCCGTAATTTCAAGCCAGACGATACGCTGAAGGAAGCAGGTCCCAATTGTTCACAAAGGGTAAGGCGTGATTAATACGTTGCAAGAAGCGGGGCTTCGCGGTAGGCGTGAGGTAGGAAAGATAGTAGTTTAAGACTTGCATTTTCAGGTCCTTGTCATAGGTGGAGTACCTATCTCCATGCTGAGCGTGAACTCCGTCAAACGGTTGAAGAGGTATATAAACCCTAAGCGATAATGCCGACATATCATGTCGCAGGGACGCTGTGACCTGTGGTGTATCGCCTCTCGATCATCGGAATGGTCGCCGAGCCATCGTGCAACTTGCACCATCCACAATCGGTCCGCACGGTTGGCGAGAAGGGTTCGTCGTCTTCCAAAGCAATTATATTGTTCGTTGTTTTGCGCCACTTGGTTCCCGTTTCGAAGCAAATCTCAAGCATTCGAAAACCACATCACCGTCGTTTACGCCAGCGGCGGAGTGGACAAAGACGCAAAACATTGAAGAGTATCCATATTCGAATGAAGGGCCTCACTGCGCCACTCAAGTTTCCCTGGGTCGCAAAACGAGACGACAATGTTTGAGTTCATCGAATTCGGACAATAACAGTTGATAAATCGATCAGCGAGAAGAGTGTCCAGAACGTTGATTGAAATTGAGGTAACAAACTACATCTTACCTTCATATCACCCTCTCCCTGCATCAGATCAGCAGCTCCTGGGGTGTGTCTACGATTCCAACTTTCTTGAATGCCTCCCACGTGGCGTCCCCGACTTCTTCGGGAGAGAGATCTTTAGACCCGGTAGGGTTTTTAGGCTTAGTGATAAGCAATGAAAAAAATTACGCTTTGCCGAATAAAAGAGTAGGAAAAGAGTAAGAAGTGATGTAACACCGTAAATCAAAACCCACAGATACAGGGCGAGTTAGGGTTCACTAACACTCGATGCGCTCGAGGATTAGGGGCTTCATGGCCGCAGGGAGGTACAAAATGTAATAGGCAATGGCGTGGAATTTCCGGGTGTTGTCGCACGAAAAGTAGCGACCCGGGTGCCGCGCCCCACGCAGATTGAGTGTGAACCTAATTGGGTGGGAAAAACATCCCTGACTCCCTCTGTGTATCTGTGTGCGACGCAGTGTTCCTCCAGTTCTTCTTTGGACGCCGGGTAATAACTGTTGAGAAACCGATCGGAGAGAAGAGCGGGGAGTTTTTAAACACCAAAGTGGTGAATCCAATTAACTCTTCTAAAATTCTGATCAAGGAGAAGCCCTAAAATATGTACAAGCTGCTTCTTCCCACGCGGGAGATAACGGTTCTTATACTGATGGGGCAAGAGGGAAGGCGCCTTCGTTATTCACTCTCTTTATGGTATGAGGAGTGTTACTTTCTAACATGTTTTAGTGTTAAGTGGCGGGAATGAACTCAGTTGGTGTGGATATGTGTTTTCGATCCGATATAAAAAAAATACCCTGCCACCACCACACTTCACTTACAGCTTGACAATCGGTTTGAAACATGGCGGTCAAAACTCGACGACCAAAACAACTGGGTTACAAACTGAGCACTAGTCGCGGTGATAAACTAGTAAAAATCCACGCTGTCGCAAACTGTGTCCCATATGTGGACGCCCTACCATTGACAATGCTCACCACGCTCACCACATAAGGCGTGCGCACAACATGACCAGCAAAGAAAGGAGACGAGTAGGGGAGAGTGTCGGACGCTGGAATTGCTCTCTTTGTGAAGTCGGAGTTATAAGGGTAGACAAGCAACTTCGAAATACTCCCGAACTGAACCGCTCCGACTATGATAAAATAATGGCGAATCACTTTGCGGATAAAACAGTTAAGGATTCCACTTCGCTTGGCCCTGAAACGGTCGAAATGAATTCCAAAGAAAAGAATGCGACAGACGAAACATGTCTGTTGCAGCCACCGTTCTCCAACACTTATAACTGCGATCGGCAAGTAATTGTTTTATGGAGGTCATATGCCTTTAATACGATCTTGAAGATTCTTTAGAGTGCTCTCGCGTGTAAACTTGGTTAACTGACCAGCTAGACCTCAATGAACTTCGCTTACTTGGTTGGCGAAGAGCTCGAGCGGGTGGCAAAGGAGGCAACTAAGCGCATTTACGAAACTAGACACGCCACTGCGCCCCCTTTTTGCAGTCGATCTTGGGTGCTGGATCCATCGCCCGAACTCTCATTGGTCTGAACGAGAAACTGGCGTACCAGGTAGACGCCGCTAAACTGGATCGCTTCATGGCCCGTGAAGTCACACCGCCAGAACGGTAGCCACGTTTGTGAATCGACCGGGTCATGAAATTCCGAAAGTAGGGGCAGGTCACCGTGAGCAAAAGCTGTAAACTTTTTGAGCTGCAAAATCGAGTTGATAGGTTGCATAATACTAGTCCAACAAAAAAACTAAATGAAATGGCAAAATGCCCCATCTGGGTAGCGAAATCGGGTAGCGAAATCGGGTTTCGAAGTACCTCGGTCGGGATACCATGTACCAGGTTGCAAAATACCCCAGTCGAGTTGCCGTGAAACAAACACCAGATATAAGTTGAGAATACTGAAATGGTAGGCTGGTATACAAAAATATAAACGAATTACTTGTTTTGCAACATTTTACAAGATAATGCTGTGTTTTTTTGTCAATACAGCACTGTGGGACGGACCCCACGCCAGTGTACATTCTAATCTCCAAAACCAAAGTCTTTTCGATTTCAAGCTTATTGGCCATTTTGACCCATCACACAGGTGTGGCCGTATCTGTAGTACTCAGTGATTTGTAAGGTCTTCTCTGGCACTCCTTACCCTCACGTATACAAAAAGCCACCCATACGCGGCACGGACATGCTCTACGCTAGCATTGACCCTTATAGCAGTCGCCAGAGCCCTTAACGTTAATGCGTCAACGATTAGTCATCATAAAAAACGTCATAAAGAATTCAGCATGACATCTAATCTCCCGCATGCCCGCTGACCACGTGTAACGACTCCCGACCAAGACCCCCAGATTCGCCTCTTCCACCTCTGCGACTGTAGTAGGCCAGCCACTTCCAAAGCTAATAAAACAGTCGGCCTCCACAATAACCGGATTTTCGCTCAAACGGTTCTGAATCGCATTTGGAAAAGCGAATTTTCCAGCACGTACTCCAGGGTATAGACCTTAGCCCTGCGCGTCGACAGAGTAGGCGTGACTGGTTTAACATTCGTACAGCGCCATGGTTAATATTTCAGCACGACAATGGCCGTCCCCATTTTGCCGCTGTATGCAAAGCATTTCTACAGGCAGAAAACGTTAAAGTGTTTAACTCGAGTGCTTGAGAGCGTATTTACAGGATCCATCGCCCGAACACCTAAAGGGATGTCCTCGATCGGCCGTTTTGTTGGCGACTTCCAGTTCAGGTTAGCATTACGGAGTTTTACTTGACCCTCACATATGATCACAACTGACCATCTCATCAGGTCTATGCGTCGACGATGCAGCAGGCAAACGGCGGACATCCTCGGTACTGAATTTTGAAATTTTCCAAACTGACCCCACCTCTGGCTAGTCTCCAAAACCAAAGTCAGCGATACCTTTGGTTGTCCGCTTCCATCCCTTGCAGATATGTGTTCCTAAGAGTCCATTTTATGCCCCCATGAAAAACGGTGGTGAAAGAAATTTCATAACGCAGTTAATTTTATCAAAATAATGGATGTTGCGTTTATATTTTTGTTCAGTATAAATGATAGGTTGTGAAATACCTCGGTCGGGTTAGCAAGTTGTAAAATACCAGTTGGGTTTCAAAATGTTCGCCGGGGCCTCCGTGGCTCAGTCGGTTAGCGCGCTAGCGCAGCATAATTACCCAGGAGCCTCTCACCAATGCGGTCGCTCTGAGTTCAAGTCCAGCTCATGCTGGCTTCCTCTCCGGCCATAAGTGGGAAGGTCTTACAACAACCTGCGGATGGTCGTGGGTTTCCCCTGGGCTGTGCCCTGTTTCCACCCACCATATTGCTGGCCGCCGTCGTATAACTGAAATATTCTTGAGTACTGCGTAAAACACCAATCAAATAAATCAAAATGTTCGCACAACCTAAGCTGGAGATCATCGACTTTCTAGGTTGTGAAACGCCGGGTTGCAAAAGTTGGAGTTGCGAGGCAGAAAAATACCAGTCTGGTTGAGAAATACCAGTCGGGTAGCAAAACCTTAAGGTAGGAGCATTGTAATCTTCAGAAAAGTACCAGTTAGCTTGGGAAAAGTCGGTGATGATAGGCCACAAAATACCAATCGGATTGCGGAATACCAGTTAAGTTGTGTTATACCAGGTTTTAAAATACATTAATTGGTGATGACAGACCACAAAATACCAGTTAGGTTGCAAAGTACCAGTTAGGTTGCTTAATGCCGATTTGGTAAATACTTTGGTTGATAGGGTCGGGTCGCGAAATACCAGTCAGGCTACGGAATGCCGAATTTGATGAAAACCTCAGTTAGGAGCATCAAAGCTGTAGGTTGCGAAATCGTCATGGGGCGGAAGTTTTTTTCGCAAATCTGACAACGTACTACTCAAAGCCTTCATTGGGGAGGTAACGCGCAGAATAAGAACGGATAGTTTAATTTCCAATGGACAAAAAATATCGCCGCTCTGATACTCCATCGCTATCAGAATCGTTATTCCCCAAAGTCCTTGTTTTGATTCACAGACAAACCTCGGTATCGTCCATGTTCCTTCGGAAGTACCTCTTTAAGGATGACTGTTACCGCAAAAAAACTAGTGACGGGGATCTAGTTTTCCAGTGCTTGACACACTTTGCGGGTGATGAAGAGACGCGAGATCCTGAGCGAAATAGTGGCCCGAGAAGCGGACGAACCTTTCACGCATATGACAATCCCGTTGACCAGTGCAAACATGGAAACAGATCGCCGCGTTTCAAAAATGGGCCTTGGGACGATCCCCACGTCCGCTTTACCGAAGACTTTTACGGTCACTCGACTTCCTAGTGGCCCTCGTCTTCGACAAACGCGAATGATACATCACTTACTACGAGGAAAACGGAAGTATACCGTACGTTGAGGCATACGTGTCTTACGTCCCAGCGGGGGCCGCAAAACCTCGCTTTCTCGACGTCTGTTTCAGTTATCCGGCAGGTGATGTTCGTCAACGTCCGACATTGCCTTCAACTCGCCCAGGAGGCCCTTCCGGACTTACGATGCCTGACGACGCAATGCAAAGGGACGCGATAGCCCCCTTGAAGCAAGAGGGGTTCGCCGTCGACAGGGGTTCGCCGTTGAGTGCCTGAGGGTGATGAGCCTTTCTGCCTTATCCGCGGAGGAATCTCCCAATGCGACTGGTGCAATTGGGATAGAACGATGAGGAGATTGTAGCTCTTCTTGATCTCCCTTTGTCGAGGCCCCTCTCACGGTAAGACCTGTCTCCTTTACCACGAAATATTTTACTGACCCACTTGATAGGTTTCACGCTCGACACGCGCCTTCGCCGGTATGCCTGGGAAATTCCAAGCCCTGACGCACTAATTCTCGTACGTCGGGGCGGCGGCGAAGTTGCGCCTGCTCGAAAGGATCGGTCACAAGTTGCATTTTGCCACGTGCGCAAATTTAATTTGCTGCCCATGATCTGTTGGGTTTAGCGTACGGTGGCGATCCGCACGGACTGATAGATGACCTGCCCTTTTTCGCCCGTCTGGCTTGACCCGGCGATTCGCCGTCCAACCGACTGATTCCCTGTCTACGACATGCCTGTGAAGCCGTTTCCCACTTGCAATGCCTGACCCGTGAAATGGTCTGCGACGTCATAATGGATCTGCTGAAGAAAAGGGGGTCGCCGTTGACAGGCCGATTAGTATATGCATTGGGGGTTCTTGGCCATTTCCCGCTATAACCCTCCCCACCCCGACTGAAGGCTCCCAGCTCCTTTGGGACAACCCCCGGCTAGCCTCCCCCCCCACGGGTATATATCTGTCCCCTACATAAGCCCCCACGTCCATAATTGGGGCAATTGTGCATGTATGTCAGAGCCCGTTTGTCTACACAAGTTTTTGGGGGAATTGTTCATGTACGGCGGGGTGTGTATATCTGCACAGCTTTTTGGGGCCAATTGTGCATGTACGTCGGAGCACGTTCGCGTGGACAGACCCGTACATCAAAAACCGAGTGGGGATTCTGGGCAACCTCCGTTCTATTAGAGATAGCTTATACTTCAGGTATACCGAAGCGCAATGAGGCTTCGGTGTGGCTCTTTCAATCTCTGTGGTCACAGCTATTTAAAGGACTACTGCAAGGTGCACCTCTCCAGGTTAAGGAAAAGCCCTGGTACACAGCAATGTAAATAGGGGTTAACACAAGTATCAGCTTTGTAACTCATGTGGGTACCACAAACGTGCCAATAGGGACACCCAAAGACGTACTAAGGCTCTCCGAAATGAGTTTACACGTCTGGCCGCCATTGAAATTCTCATTTAGAGATTGTGAATGTGACGTATACCCATCCAGCAGTATGACAACTATGCTCATTCCTGCGGCAGTCTTCTTGCGTGGTGCGATTAAAGGTCGATATCTTCCATGCTGTGAGGGCTTTAGCCTTCTAGAGCTGTTTGAGGATGTCAAGGTAGATGAGTTTACGCCCAGTTTATGTGGGTATGAGCATCCTCGAGCTCTCTAAACACCTTCTGTATGACTATTACAACAACCAGATGAAGGCTCAGTACTCCTCTGCACTGATACAGACAGCCTGCTCCAGAAGATCCAGACAGACAGACATGTGAACAGGGATATGACCAGGTATGCAGACCGCTATGACATGTCTGCCTACCCATGGCGAACAAGAAGGTGTTGGGTGAGATGAAGGATAAGTGTGTTGGGCGCCTAATAGCCGAATACATCGGCCTGGGCCCGAAGAAGTACGGCATTCTCGAGGTCAACAGCCACATCCAAAAGGCCAAAGGTATAAAAAAAAATAGCACCGTAAAGATGCATATCAAACATGAGCACAACAAAGAGGCTCTTTTCAAAAAGTAAACCATGGACTGAATTTGGCGCATTAATGTCAAATTTTGGCCTAGGGATATGCCACGGTGCTGGAAGATATCTGCCAGACCGCCTGTCTCTCGAGCCAGGCCCGGCCCTTCTAGTACTCCTTGGGGCTTTAGTAGATGCACGACAGTTTCCGATCAATCAAGATTTGGGAGATATTCGAGCAGCACAAACATTCTCTAACAGGCGGAAGCCACAGGCTCAGGCAGCCGCCAGCACCATTGCTGCGAAACGCACGGCAGCCTTTTCATCTTGTCACCAGAGATCAACCGACTTCTGTGCGCTACCTCTCATCGCATTAGCCAGAGGGCCGGGAATCTTGTGGCGGTGTGCGTAATGGCCGACCTGTAACATCGCAAAGTATAGCTCTTCGGGCAAACCCTCATCGCACGATCCGATAGAAAGGGCGCAATAAAAATGTGCCTGCCTCTACTAAATGTTGGCCTTCCGGCGATAAAACGGTCTGTTCGGATTACTTAGCGAGTTTACTAGCTATCTCGTAGCTGACAAGGCTAACCCCGCATATTCCCAGGATGACGCAGCTAATCTCGCAGTGCTTTTGGTCTTCTGGTAGCACTTAGAATTTGGAGAGCTGTTATTCGGTGCCTAGCAGCGCATCTCGTGAAAGTGGTTTGCCCTCGTCCGTAGCGTACTTGCAAATTGCAGCGTCCACATCTCGGCATCGCCAGGCGGCGCAGTTCGTCATTTATCCGGTCTAAGTGCTCAGGTAGTTTTCCGGCCCATATTACCTGGGCGGCTTGGAGCTGTTCTACCGCCTTGTCGTGGCGCTTCCGCTCCTCGTCCACACCGGCAGCCCTTACCATACAGAAGAGATAATTCTGACCCTGAGAAGGTCAGAGCGTTTACGAGCGTCATCGCGATTGAGGCCATTGTTACTTCATAATATCCGGAGGAAGGATCCCCTGTTGAATTAGCAGTTCTTTCGTTCATATAGCCAGGCCAACATCAACAAGGACCATTCCCATGTCTTGGGCTGTGGCGTCTAACTTGTGTGCTTTCAAGAACATCGTGCCTAAACTGGGGTGCCCAGAAGCCAGGAGATGCTGCGTGGCCAGCACCTTTCCATCACTGATGGGAGAAGACATCGTTACTGCATATACAAAGGGTTACAACGAATCTTTAATTATGAATACAATCGCAATGTGGCTCCCCCGATTCTTCGTCATTTCAGCCCGAAGATGAGCTTCATATTGAGAGTATAGCCTCTTGGTGATCTCATCGCTCATGGTGTCGATTTCCTCGGCTGTTACGTGTTTTCCCAGGTATGGCTTTGGCCACCTGACACAACTGCAGCTAACTTCCGTAGGGACGTGTGTGTCGTTTGAAGAAACCTCGTGGCCGACCTCAGAAGAGCCCTCGTGCCCAGTCTTGGTATCTTTGGCAAGCAGCTCGTCGATCAGATCATTGTCATCATATGCATTAACGCATGCATGTACGAATAGCTAGCCCGAGTCTAAAACTAGAACCGCTGCCATTTCTGCCCAAGTCGGGATGACATCGTTCTTTCGTAGGCAGTCATCAAATGAATCCCGATCTTTGCAGTGAAAAAGAGCCCCCGAACGCGTCTGTTCGCAAAGGTCCTTGAGGACGAAGTTATATTTCTGAGTAAGGACCCACACGCTTTGGTCGGCATGTTTGCTGGAGAAAGCCAGGGAACTGATCAAGTCCTTTTTCTTAGTCAATGCCTCCGTGGCGCTACACTCATCAACGATGTACAGCGTGGGTTCCCCTTTGAAAAGCTTGTACAGTGCCCTCACGTAGTCGCTCGCCCGGGTTGAAACAGTAGGCCTAGGTGTCCGACCATATCCATCGTCGCCGCTGATATGCTTTGTTATACTGACGCGTGGGGCAGAGGATCTCAATGTGCTCGAAATCACCACAGTAGCTGCCTTCCAGCAGATCGAGGATGAAGACAGTTTTACCGCATCCTGTCTGCCCACAGATAATTGTGCTGTGGGCGTCCTTGGGGTAATCAATATAGCGTTCTTACGAGCCTGGCATTTTCGATATTAATCTGAGAGTCCATGATCAAATAGATACACGTTCAATACAGCCACCGTCGGGGCCTCTTTTGTGATCTAAATAGTGATCCTTTCGCTAGTGTTCTTCACACGCCACCCACTGCCATGCCATCAGTTGTCACCAAATCGAGCCAGAGAGCGTACTTTCACTTTAAGAACTCCAGAGACACATCTGCTAGGCCTAAATCTGTACCCTAGCCACCTCTGTGTCCCGCTTTATAATCGGTAAGCTGGCAAATAACTTCCGGAAATCTTCTTGGTGCTGATATTCCCGCATGCCCTAGCTGTACAGCTGATTCGGGACACCCTCTATCGTAACCTCTACTTTGGTAATTTTTGGGATATAGAAGCATTCAGACCTCCTGTTCCACCATGCTATTGCTGCTTGAGTCCCAAACAGCATCAAGACACCCTTCAGCGATCTGGCTGGCACATTCAAGTTTATTTTTCCACAGCCCGTGAGACTTGTCTTTGACAAGCTTACGGTGACGGAGAACGCGATTATATAGTATGGAGATGTGCAACTGGTTGCGGATCTGTCTAGCCAGCTCCGGTTCGGTGACCGTATCGAACTCCAGACTGATACTGTCCAAGTGGCTGTATCATCTGTCGTCTTCAGGACCCGGCCATAACCGCTGAATGTCAGTTCGTACTCGAGTCGGTCGGCCAAGGCACTCTGATAAACGGGCGTATGGCTCTTGAGGAGCTCGAATTCCAATGGAATGTGGAACCGGTTGCCATATGCCCGAGCGATAGCTTTTTTTCCTGCATCATCCGTCGCGTCTGCCGCCTTGAGCATGTTTCCACTACCAATGCCTTGAATAAGCCGCATTCTGTCGCTCGTTTCTGGTCAGCCCGAGATCACCGTAGGAATGGAACACATCGGAGTCGTCGATGGACATGACTCATTTCCACTGACTTTGATCGTGGACTATTGCGCGTCCTAGGTTTTCGATCACGTTGGCGTTCGAGTCGGACGAAGTTGGCGTGATCGTGAAGGCCAGACACGCAGTATTGGGGACAATGGCGTCCTGTTCGCCTAGGTTGGGGTTGCTGGTTCTGGTCCATCGTGCTTGGGTTATTTGTGACGACCACGGGCAACAATTTTGTTGTTGTAGTTGGCTATCTGACCGACCCGGAAAAGGATGTTGCTGGGGACCATATAAAGGCCTATGCCGAAAACAAAGTCCACGGCACTACCGGTATACTGTAGCATGTCTTGGTAGCGTTTGGTAGCGGACGGTAGTTCGACTGGGGAGGGAATGGAATCTTCGATGTTGGCAACAAACTGCTTCTGTGCGTTGAACGACGTCCGCGACCGAAGAATTCGCGTCCTTGTTTGCGCTTGGGCTCCTAATATAGCCCCTTCGCATGTCCGGATAGAATCGTTTAGGCCTTCTACGCCCGTCTGAGTGAACTCCAAGTATGTGTCGAGAATGAACGATGCCCAGGCGTCCACACCGTCCCCATCTATGTATACGCAGAACGCCGTATTTTCTAGGCAACGACATCCTGCTCGGATCGAAGCCTCCGTCGCCAATAAATTTTTAGCGGACATGCCCCACCCCATAGTTACGCACCGGACCGCTGGTTCTGCCAAAACTGCATCGGGTTAGTATTCCAGGCCTGGATGATGGAATTGGCTACTTTCTGTATGCGGTACTTCTGGAACACATCTACGAATTGGGCCTGGAATTGCTGGCTACTTTGGGCAAGCGGTACTTCTGGAACACATATGAGAACGTTATACCCCACGTGGGCAAACATTCCCAGTTGGATGGCTTTCATACTGGATAGGGAGCGTATTGAAGTGCCGACAGATTACTATAATTATAAGCGTCAAGTCCGACATTCCTATACCATTCGTAGTCTGTAAAGGGCGTTCCAAGTCGATAATCCCAAGATCCATTTCCACAACAACGTTTAACACTAACTCCCGAAGACAAAGGCATGTAAGAAATTATACAAATAAGAAATAGAGCCGGTAACACACAAGAGAGAAGCGGTCATCAGTTTTCAATGATGCCGGGCAGACAATGAATATTCCAGGCATGAATTCCATATCAAAGTTCAAATTCGTAGTCCGTGAATGAGTTCCATGTCAAATAACAGCTAAACAAGTATCTCAGTCGCGCTTTCATTGCAACTGTTCATAAAGGCATCATGCTGATGTATTTAGCATGGCTACCTTTACGGCCCCTAGCCCCAGGTTAAGCGGTATTGGATACAGTTTGAAACTGACGAGCGTTACAGACCCTAACTGATCAGATTATGATTTAAAAGTAACGGACGATTACGTCTTTCCCGTTAATATGTAAAGATCTCGTGCTACAAGAGGCGCCATCTATTATGTTACACATGACATACAAGATAGACGGTTACACTGGGCAAACAACGCCATCTATGTTGTTAAATACCATGTACGTGATAGATATGTACATAAGGATAAAAGCGCCGTCTATGTGGTTGATCACAATGCAGATCGCCAGAGATTCTGAACGCTCTGTCCATACCTGCTAATGAGAGTGTTATATTCATTGTAAAATTTGAGAAACTTAGAATGAAGGCGTTTGATGGAGTATCCTTGACAAACTAGTTTTTGAACTAGCAACTTGTGACGCAGATTAAAGTCATCACAATTAACGCAAGATCTGACAAATGCTACAAGGCGAGATATGTATACGCCATATGCAGGACCCTTTGGTATATTGCTATCTAAATAAGGATAATGTACAATATCAAAATTGAAATTATCCCTTTTGTCGTAAAGGCGGCGTGAAAGGAGACCTTGTCCGTCCTTGTCAGATATAGATCAAAATAAGATGTACCATCAGAACTATCTGTTGTCTCCTTTAAATCCAATGAAGGCGGATAGATTTCCTTCACCGTTTTAGCAATATGGGGATTATTTAACGCCAGTAGATCATCAATATACCGCTTGGTAAATGAAAAGGATCGAGCTTAAAAGATATTACTTTTAAGTAATTTCTGCTTATAGCCGTATTCATATGAAAACAGGTATAGGTCTGCCAAAAGAGGCGCACAACTGGTACCCATTGGAATACCTATGCGCTGTTGGTAAATGGTATCTCCGAATTTCACATAAATGTTATTAATGAGAAATTCAAGTAATTCAATAAATAGTGTAACATCCCATGAGTGGTAACCTTTATAAAGAAAAGAACTAAAGAAAGCCTTATTGCTACTGACGTTAATGTAACGGTGACCAGTTTTAGTAAATACCGAGACAATTAACGACGATATTCTTTCAATAAGATCTTTGTGAGGAATCGTAGTATAGAGAGTAGAGAAATCCCATGTGGATACGTCTTTGTATGGTACACGCATATGAGCATCGAGTTCTTCTGTTAGACGTTTGGAGTTGTTAAGAATCCACATGCAGTTGACACCTGAATTTTTTGTTATGGCACAACAAAACTTATTCCAAAATGACTTTACTTCTTGTAACGCTCTCGTAAGTAGGGTTGGCAAGAGTTTGGTGGTACAGCTTCTTGAACCTGCCATAAATCGAGCCTCGTATGGGGATTTATGCATTTTAGGAATCCAGTAAAGTTGTGGTATTTCTGTGTGACGGGTAGGTATAATGTCCGCACGCTTAAGAAGGGAGTATTTCGCTCGCTCGGTGTCTCGCCGAGAATAAACGAAGCCACGGGTCGCTTAGTGCTCGATCTTGGTGGACACGCCTTCATTCTGCTGCAAGAACTTGCAGAGAAGAGAAAACCCAAGATTTGAATCTTGGGGTTTTTGGAGGGCTATAAGCTTCCTTCTCTGGTCCCTCATAAGGAGGTCTATCTACATTTGGCCGAAACGAGCAGTTCAGAGAATGTGCTGATATCCACGGCTAGCCTTAGCGGTTGTACAGTCCTCGGTCTGTTTCAGTAACGGGCGAAGGGGTGAATAATGGCAAGACGGCGTCTTTCTCCAATCCACAGTACAAACCCTTGAACTTGTTATATAACACACTTGATGCTGGGGCTTTTAGATCGGTATATCGATACCAGCTACCTTAGCGCGACATTACACCCCACGCCATAACCTCATTACTATGGTGGACGCAGTTGGCCCTCGCTCTACATGTTTAGCACTGTCCGACTTGGCTGACGTTTCGGATTTCGGGCTCCAGGGTCAGGAAGGTAAAGTCTATGCCTTCCAGTTTGATGGCGGCCTTTACACCCGGAAAAAGGTTTCAGTTTGGAGCTGCAGTCAGATTCTGCCACGTTCGATTCCATTCAAGACGTCTCAGTCACAGTGGAGAATGTGCACAAACCACCTTCTGACGCACCCGGAGAACAAAAGAGCAAAAGGGTGACCCCGAAATCCGTCCAAGTAACCGGACCGGAAGTGAAGAAGGCCACCAGCTGCGGCGGGGCTTTCGTCTCCTATACGCCGGACGACTTCTGTCTAGTGGCTGGTGATAGAGGAGGTCACTTTACACTTGCTGCTGGGACGGGTGTGGACATCATGAGCTGATTTAGACATAATCACCGCCACTATATAATGGGCACTAAGGGCTTGTACCCAACGATCGTGGATGAGGATTCCTTGACACCGACAGCTCCGACAGATAGTGCGGTTGCATCTTCGGCTCATAATTGCAACGACAATCGCCTACGATATATTTGCGCTATAGGGAAGCAGTTGGAAACAGAGGGAAACGCCAGGCGGGCTTTAAATAAAAAGTACCGTCGTGGTGTGAATGTCGTGGATGCTTTTGATTCGGCTATGATGGTTGGATCTTTCAGTCTGGGAGTGGCGGGTGTTGGTCTACTACAGTGGACGCGGCGCCTGCTGTCTTGGCAGTGGAGGCGACCGCCCTCGGGTGCAGCTTGTGTAACGCTGCTGTGAAAGACGCTACCCGTCGGCGCTCAGTGAAGGCGAATAAGCATAACGCGATCCGTATATTGGCAGGTGCTAAGCTGAACAGCATCCACGCGCATGAGTCTGCAGTAATGGTTGACGGCAATTTCGGAAACGGGGTTCAGTCAGATCGTTTGGGACATGACCAACTACCGTGAACTCAAACAGGCGTTTGCCACGCAGAGTCAGAAATCGTTCAACTCCAGACAGACCGCCCACAACGTGAAAGAAGAACTTGTGGCGCGTGGTCGGGACTTGGAACGCGCTGACACCTGTCCGCGTCCTCGTGGGTACGCTAAATTGTTGTGTAATTAATGCTACCCTGTCAACAGATACCCATCTAGTCTATACTACCCAGAAAAGATGCTGGGACTCCGCCACAGGGCAACGGACCCTGCAGAGGAAGAAAAAAAATTATGCCCGGGGTGGGAATCGGATTTCCACGCAGCAAAAGCCTGGTCGCCTATCTCTCGTCCAGGTCTACAAGGACACTGCAATGGAAGAAGAAAACTGTGCCCGGGGTGTGGATCGAACAGCCACTGGTCTGACTGTCACATTTTCCCACTGTTACTCAACTGTTCCTGCATGAGCGAGGTATCTAATCTAAACAACATCATAGCAACGGTGTTTATGCAGGAACAGTTGTGTATATGACCGGCTTTCTGTGTATATACAGTGGAGGCTTTAATCGGGCAGATACACTTGGCACTGATACAGCTACAACACACTGGTCTTGTGTACACATTGTCTAAACCGAATAACAGTATGTCTATTGCTGTCTCTCTCTATGTTCGACTTGCAAGGTCACGCTGAGACACTATATCCATGTAGCACTAGTGAATAGCTGTTCGGAGCCGTTTTCGGCCGATCCAGCAGGTGTGTCTGGAAATCCAGTTCAGAGCCTTGGTGGCGCAAAATAGGATTCTAGTCGGGGGGGCCATGGCTGACATAACTGGCAAAGCCGGACAGGGTAGTGGCATGTTGTGTAAGGACTTTCCCATCGTTACCGGCGTCAATAGCTTGCAACGTACATGTATAGAGCCCTGCAAGTGAAGCCAACACTCGCGCAGGCAGGCCGTCATATGCACAACTGTTCCCGAATGAACACCGTTGCTATGGTGTTTACCTTGGATACCGCCTTCATGCAGGAACAGTTGCTCTGAGAGCCCGGGCCGGCGAGGGTGGTGCAGACCACAGGTCAGCCATCCCTTCGGCTCTCATTGCTTGCCTTTCTGCTTGCCTTAAGCCATCTGCTTTTTGGCCTCGGGTGTGTCTACGCTACGCGAGCGCGATCCGACGTACTTGCACAACTGACCAAAAAACTTATGTAAACAAACGTGCTACGACGTACATGCACGTATGCACCAATTATTTATGTACGTGGGGCCTTCTGTAGGGGAAGGATATATCAAGAGATGCCTGTGGAGCCCGCCAGGGGTGTGGAGACTATCCGGGTTGGTCCGGAAGGTGCTGGGAGCCTTCAGTGGAGGTGGGGAGGGTCCTCGCGGGAAGTAGCTCCATCCCATATGCTACTGGCCGTGCCAGCAGGCGCATTTTGTGCAATGCGCCATAAAGAAGTGCCGACGGCTTCTGTGGAACCGATGAAAGGCCCGTGTCCCACTTCACTCAGAGTTTGAATCTGGGACTGGGCACATCGAGCATTACAGCACTGAACCAGTAGGACCACCTCAGTAAACATAGAAGGTAAACCACGGCGACGAATCATTTGACAATAACCCTTACACAATCAATCCAAGAATGCGCATGGCACCTGTAATTGGTTTGCGATACAGACGCGGTACGTCTATAAATATGTATCGCCGACCGTATAATATTTAATACACAATAAATGCTGTTTTTGTCCGATTATAAAGCTTTTTGTTATAAATACTGCACTTGCCGTGAGAGCTGGCGCATTCGACAAAGTAAGATAGTGGGTCAGTAAATGGTTTGAAACACAGCTCTCAGTAGTCTATTACGGCGGCAGAAGCCAAACGGTACAGGGTACTAAGATACCGGGAGAGGTTCAAGTATTAAAAACGGTAGTCCTACCCTTTACGAGCTTAGTATTTGGACGTCTTGCCTGTCCCATTTCCTCTATTTTAAAATTTTATTTTTTCCAATTTTATTTATTTATTTGATTGGTGTTTTACGCCGTACTGACTGAAGAATATTTCACTGAAGAATATTTCACTTATACGACGGCGGCCAGCATTATGATGGGTGGAAACCGGGCACAGCCCGGGAGAAACCCACGGCCATCCGCAGGTTGCTGGAAGACCTCCCCACTTACGGCCAGAGAGGAAGCCAGCATGAGCTGGACTTGAACTCACCGCGACCACATTGGTGAGAGGCTAACCAACTGAGCCACGGAGGCCCCTTGTATTTCCAAAGACGCTTGACATTACTAATGTGTAACTGATTTAAGCGATGTACACAGCCAACTCCAAATAAAATTTGGTTTAGCGTCAGTTCTGATTTTTGCCTCTGGTGCGTCTTTAATGCGTTTCAGTATATATACTTCTGTATCTCTGAAAACGTTACGATCCCTTTACAATTCCTTAGTGCCAAGCAGTGTATCTTACGTTTGCAAATGACTGCAAACTCGGTTATAATATTTGCAATCAATTGTAGTTACCGATCTATTTGTGCAAGAGGGCCCAGAAAACGGACAGGAAGAATTCCAAACCTTTGTGGCTTTTATTTTCCATGCAAAATATTGATATTCTGAAAATAGTCACAGGAATACATGTAATAAAGAATGGAGGACAAGAAATCTGGTGTTGACCTGTAGTTCACCTGTGTTTAAACACGAGGTGTTGTGGATTTGACGCCTCGGATATTATACATACACGTACATGTATAATGTTTTTCCAACATCGTTGAAAACTGCTGACTGTATTTATACGTCCACATGAACAACTTTGTTGGAATTCTGTACACCCGTACTGCCATGATTTATTATGCATTCATATGTAAGGTATATGTACGTGTATGGCCTAGTGACTGAGTCCATGCTTTGTTCTCAACACCAAGTTATGTTCATATTGATTTCCATATGCAGTACCTTTGAAAGTTGTGCACATGTACGGTTACTTTCCATTGTACAGGCAAAAAATGTCTGAAGTCCCATGTGACCATTGGTCAAGCATCCTTGACCATTTTTATACTAATGTTTGATGTCGTATGCTAACTTCTCCAGTCCTGGCACAAATGTTAAATTGTTTTGGTACACAGATGCATTTAATTGCATGTCTGTAATTGACAATGTAGGCATGCAAACACGATGACAGCACGCAATTCAGTCGTGCAGACTTGTTTTACTAACAGATAACATGCTATTCTATTAATGAACATAATAAAGTTATTTTCAGTAATTTTGGCTCACAAAACTTTATATACCTTTCTTTAAAACTATATATACATCATTATATACAATCAGTTCACATCTGTCCCTTTTATGTCTGATGACATTTACAATGTTCTCCTCAACTGATTTAAATCCCTTTCACATCTGTTTTATGGTACACAATTGCGCTTTGATCTTATTTTAATTACTGTTTCATTTGTGTAATAAAATCGAAATAACCGGATATTAAATCCAAAGCATAACTTCTGTTGTCTTTTTAAGCTAATCAATCCATCCTTGCTGTGAATAAACAGTGGCCAAGCAAACGTTTCCTTCACAATAACCTTAGCTTAGCTACTCATTTGAAGTCGAACGCATTTATTGTTGTACAATTCTCCAGATATTTAGAACAGGCGTCATAGCAAACACAGTACGGGAATCCAAATTATGTTTTAATAGAAAATGATCGATATCAGTATATGAATTAATCACTGCAAATAATTAATATCGATAATCCATTTATTGACATCGATAATTTATCGATGCGATAATTTGTAGCAATTTAGCACTATCGGTAATTCATGTATAGGGCAACTAGCTCTTACCAGCATGTAAACGTACCAACAATTAATTAACGTCAATGTGTTTTGATATGACTCTTTGAAATCAATTAAAAGGAAAAAAGCAAATCATGTATAATACAATAATTTATAATTATTGCCTTGCATACTAAATGTTTATTCGTGTAGAGCAAACGACCGACGCGTGGTGTATAATGCAATATAGGTACCCGATGGTTTCATTTGTCCTTAAGTGAACAAAACAATCTACATGCCGATGACCAATAACAATCGGCACGTGATGTGTATATACTGCAATACATAAAACCTTCGTAACTCTGCTTAGTGCTTACACATATACAAAATTCATAACCATCGGGACATGTTATTGATTATATGTGATAGGATATTCACAATTTAACAATTTAAGTGTCTTTAGCTTATATCTCCAGTTTCTAGAGCAGTATTATCGATAAAAGATCAGATAAAATGTTAAAGCTATTTTATCTATATGCAGACGCCTGTGTTTCACCTCGATCATTTCACAATAATCGGGTGTAAAGCGAGGAATATTTTGCCACGCGACGTGACTCATGTAGGTTTAATTCATGCCGGTGTAGGGGTAGAGTTTATCCTCTGCCCTAAGTATATCCGTGAAAAGCACTTAATCAGAATCATAATAAAATTCGTTGTCATCATCATAAAGATAATAATCATCATAATGGTCGTAATGGTCATAGTCGTCATCATGATCGTAGTCGTCACAATTGTCGTAACCCTCATAACCACAGCCATATACTTTAACAAGATCATAGTTCATCCATCATCAAAAAGCACTGCACAGATTCTGGAAGTGGTAGCTGTCTGATAGATGACGACATCCCTTGTCTGTGAGCAGCCATGTTGACAGATCGTCTGATTGCTTTTCGGCAATGCTTTCCTAAGCTAAGCACAGTGCAGGGTGCAGACCGTATTTGACTCATTGCCTCTAGACTGAGATAATCCGACAGATGTGATTTTTCGATCACATCATTTCTTTCCACGCCGGACATGCCTTCAAGAATTACCTCAATTAAGGCTATATCATCCTTTTTTAGGCTGGACAGATATCTTGTTACGGCTCCCTTGTTGAAATCTCTCTAGAAATGAGAAAAGTTAAGAGCAAGTATTAAAGATTTTTTTGAGCATCGGTTATATCAGGTAAATGTGTGGTTTTTGCGCATGATAGTAAATGTACATAATGACCCATAAGACGATATGTGTTTATTGATTCGATTGGAGTTTTACGCCGTGCTCAAGAATATTTTACTGATAAAACGACGGCCAGCAATATGCTGGGAGAAAAGCGGACAAAGTCCGAATGAAAACCACGGCCATCTGCTGGTTGATGCCAGACCTACACCATATGTATAATTTAGCAGATGTAACCGAATCAGCCATTATTCACCCGGTCATTCATAAAACTATGGAAGCTGTTCTAGAGAGAATGGTGTCGCGGAGAGAGAGTGTGAGTTTCGACAACAAGGTATTGTTGGTTGGTTAGATATATAGCTTTAAGGCAGGGCGAAATGCTTATTATGTATTCTAACATACCTATAAGACATCAAAAGCAATAGGGAGCAAAGTGTGTTTACTTTGAAAACACAGCTCGCTACCTCAGTGCAGAAAGGTTGTAACTTACATTTCCCAGAAATTGATTTCTATCAACATTCGGATACCTTGAATGACAACAAATAAACTGGAAAAAGGTTGTAAGTGAATACAGTATTTTATGTCGTTAATGTACATAATAAAATAGTTGTAAGTGGAAAAGTTCTGGTACGCTGAGTGTAGAATGATTGTAAGTGTAGCACTGTCAGGAGTGAAAGGTTGTAACTGGAAACTCTTCAAGAAAGGAGGCGTGAAAAGGTGCCACTGATTTCCAGATTTCTGGAACCATTAGACATCATGGCTAATGCTAGACCAAAACGAGATAGAAAGCAGGTCTATAACCTGTCTGATGTGCTGTCACAGTTGGACGAAGATTCATCTGGCAGCGAATATAAGGCTGACGAGGGTGAATCGGATACAGAAAGCGTCAGTGAAGGTGGGTTATGAACTCTTCTTCTGTTGGTGACGGAAACTATGCACTCAGTAATCCAGTGTTGCATGCAGATTTACATCCAATTGTTCACTTTCCACTTTATGACACAGAAAAAGTTAAGTTTGGGGAGAAATTGACGCGTCGGTGTATGCGGGGGTAGGAGAGGCGGGATTTTTGCCAAGAATATCATGTTTTAAATAAATGTAACATAATGGTTTTGACTTTTCTTACAATAAACTATCGGGCTCAGGCAGGAGATAATGAAGGGGAAGTGTGCTATGACAGGATGATTTTCTGTTACTGATACACACCCTATTTTACTTTATAAGCAGATGAGGAGAGCTTGATTGGCGAAGTGAATAACCTGGAGGGTGACACAGAGACTCAGAGTGTACATCTTTCCGATGGAAAAACACAAGGGATGACGTCAGAGACCTCTGCTCAACCAAATCCACTTGATTCTGAGAAGGCTGGTATGGAAATAAATAACAAAGGCAAATGACTTGTTTCCAGAATCAAAACTTTAATAAAGACGAAAAACTTCTAGAGAAACCTTAAAACAGAGGCCTAGATAGGCTAGACAGATAACCTAAAGTAAAGATATTCTAGAGAGTTGTATACAAAATGTGTATTTTGTTTTTGTTCTTCCATAGCCTGGAACCAGATGTTAATTTGAGTATTGTTCTTCATATACTTTCAGAACAAGAAATCACAGCAAGCAGTAGCAACATTTCTCAACTTGATCCACATCCCTTGACTAATCCATTGTCCTCGAGCAGCCCTTCGCGGCACGACATTTCAGAAGGCCTATTAGACTCCGACCTTCCGGCAAATGATGATCCACAAACAGCGACGGAAAACCAACAACCTAGAGACCATGGTAAGAGTGAAACAGTTGAACTGTCAATTTCCTAATTATATAGTCAGAAAATATGAAAGTTATTAGGGGTCATCTTAGTAAAGAAAAGATTCAGTAGGCCTGGTACAGCAAAATAGTATTGTGTTTATAGTAGAACCATACTACATGTACTTTTTTTCTGTTTAGAAAAAGCAAAACCCAGCAAACAGAATAACATATAACGTTCAGTGTTTAACAAATAAAATAGAAAATATACTAACTGAAGACCATATACGGTGCGTAAAATCAATGGAAAACAAAACCTTTTTCTGTGTAGAGGGCAGAGTGTTATGAACTAAAAAAATAAATCAGCCCCCCCTTCCTTCCCATCCTTCCTTTAAAATCTCCTTTCTACTTCTACAGACAAACTAAAATACTGACCTGAAGTTTGAATGTTTACTATACTTAACAAGTTATTAATGTTTTTTTTTACCTTTAAGAGGAAGGTCATACTGACATAACTAGGGGAAGAAAACGGAAGAGAGAGACGGATGCTTGGAGTCGAAATAAAAGAAAGGATGCAAGGAACAGAGGGCGTGAATATATCAATGAAAAGGGACGTGTTATACATGCAAGACGTCCACAACCTTTCCAGTGCAAATGTCACTACAAATGTACAGACAACATCCCAGAGGACGCGCGTAAGAAGGTTTGTGAAGCATACTGGGCCAGTGGTGATTATGCTCGTCAACGAGACTATATTGTTAGAAATGTGAAAAAAACAGAGCCAAGCAGGTCAACAACCACTGGCGAGTCCAGAAGACAATGGACCTACCAGTATCACTTGACCATGAATGGTCAATGCATTCAGGTGTGCAAAACATTCTTTTTGGCAACACTTGATATACACCAAAGAACAGTTTATTACGCTCTCGATGCCAAAACCAACATAAACGCTGCAAATACTGAGGGTTTTGTATCTCCTGATCGTAGAGGCAAGAACACACCAAAAAACAAGACCAGTGATTCGGACAAGGCTTTTTTAAAAGCTCACATTGAATCGTTCCCTGCCGTCGAGTCACATTACTGCAGACAGAGGACACGGCGCAGGTACCTGGACAGTAGTCTTAATGTGAAGAAAATGCATGAACTGTACGAGGAACATTGCAGAAAGGAAAACCGCACACCGGCAAAGGTTCATGTATACAGAGAGATTTTCAACAGTGAATATAATTTGGGGTTCCATAAACCAAAAAAGGATGAATGCAGTCTTTGTGATCGATTTAAGAAGGCTACCCTAACAGAGAAGGAAGCTATGAATACAGAATATCAGGCACACCAAGCTAGAAAAGTTCAGGCCAGAGAACACAAGGAAACCGATAAGAAGAGGGCAATTGAAAATCCAGAAACTGTGAGATCAATAAATTTCGACCTTCAAAAGGTTCTACAGACACCTCAGATGAAGGTGTCAAACCTTTACTATAGCCGTAAATTGTCTACATACAACTTTTCTATGTACGACCAAGCATCCAGGGCGGCACACTGTTACATGTGGCATGAAGGTCTAGCAAAACGTGGATCAAATGAGATTGCTTCGTGTGTTTATGGGTACATGAAAAACTTGCCACCAACAGTTAAAGAGATTAACTTTTTCAGTGATACCTGCAGTGGTCAGCAGCGTAACTGCAACTTCTCCACAATGTGCTTGTTTGCTGTTCAGAGATTACCTTTGAATATCATCAACCATAAATACTTCGAAAGTGGACATTCCCAAATGGAAGGTGATTCTGTCCATTCCACCATTGAGAGAGCTACCAAAGATTCTGATATATACAGCCCGACAGAGTGGTATGGGGCGGTGCGAATGGCAAAACGCACTCAGCCAAGATATGAAGTTGTCGAAGTGGATACCCCTGATATCTTTGATTTCAAGTCAATGGCAGATGAGTGCTTCATTAATCGCAAGATGGCAGATGATGGGACCAACTTAATGTGGTTAAAAGTGAAATGGTGGCAATACCGGTCAGACAAACCATCACAAATATATTTTAAGTACCAGATGGACGATTCAAATTTCAGATGCATCACCGTGAATCGAGCAACACGCCGTGGACGGGTGAAGGAAATCAAAAATGCACAACTCCAGTGTGCATACAACGAACGTCCCATGATCGCAGAAGCAAAACACCGAGACCTTATGAAATTGTGCAGAGAAGGTCACATTCCGTCGGTCCATCACGAGTTCTACGAGAACCTACAGCATGGGGCCAGTGTCAGGGATAGGCTCCCTGAATCGGACGTCGAGGAAGATGACATTTGGGAAGATGACAGCGCTGAAAGTTAAAAACAGTTAGATTTTGAAAGGACTGAATTAATTTGTCTCCATCCTTGATATGAAAGTGCCAAAGAAGTGGCCAGACTGACATTCTTGACTTTATTAACAGTACTGTTTTTTTGTGTGTTACATTCCGCTGTAGACGAAAATGTTTGTCTAATAACGTTATGCATCCCCAGAAAGTGGCCAAAAGAAAACTGTGAAGGTGAAGTGACATAACTAATGATAGGTGTGTTGGTTTGTGAGTTGATGTGTCTTGCAGACAGCGGACTGAAAGCTCAGTTACAACCATTCACATTTTGCCATGTAGAAATGTGATAAGTGGTGAAAAGGTGTATCTGCCATATCACGTGACCGGCACAGCAAAATTAACAGGTAACAATGGGAGTGAAAAAGTGTTTGCATCCCAAGTGTATGTACGCCTAACTAGTTTTTGGTTTAAATGATTTATATTTCTTTTGTGAGTTTGAACATTAAAAGTTGAATATATCAATTCCTTTGTTTTTCACTTACAACCTTTCTGCACCGAGGTAGCGAGCTGCCAACCACGTCACGACAGTTCTATTTCGCTAATGAACAGGTGATTTAGCCTGCGCTATCAAAACGGCTACTTCCCTCAAAATCTTACAGTTTTGGCATTTTTGCAGAATGAAGTTGACGTTTTGATTGAACTTGCCAAAACAATAGCAAAATTGTCCGATGCTCATATTTGGTCTGGTGATGACTTTTCTGGTAATCACTGTTACCATACAGATGTGACCGCCTGTGATAAGTGAAATATTCTCGAGTACAACGTAAAACAACAATTAAATAAAGCTGAGCGCCTTATATTATAGTGACTTTATCCGCCTGTGTTCGTGTCTGGGCTATATCTCCAATTTAACGTGTCCCGACTAACATTTTTCCATTCCCGTGGTTGTCATGGTAACCAGATCGCCATTTTATTAATATACACCATAGACATAAATAAGATTTTCTATCCGGGCTACAACTTTAACTGTTTTCCATGTAGATGTTTAACTTTTGGTGGATACATGGATACGCATTTGTTCATTTAATACGGGAGTGATAATACCGAAGAGGTGTAGGTTGAGCCGCGATAATACAGGAGTAATATAAACTATCGAGATGTTACAATATCGAAGTGATGTAGGTTGAGCACATGTAAGCCCCCCCCCCCCCCCCCCACCAAATGTTCTTTCAAGTAAATACACACGGGGGCTGCGTGCAAGAATGTATGCTTTGGATTTAACGTAGTACTTGGCATTTTTATATAATATGACGAAGACGCGGGGGCGAGGGTAATACATGAGTAATTGTGTAGTTGTTTGGTACAGTGGGCAACAGTGTCCTACGGGGAGTTGACTATATATAGATGCACTCACATACTCACATACCTGGGCTAAAGTTGGTAACACTGCTCCCTGTTTAAGAAGATAGGCCACAAGTGGTGTCTGGTCCCTTCTCATTGCCGCAAGCAGAGCACAACTGCCAGACTGTATCAGAGAACAATCAGCTTAAGCAGGGATATAAAGACTACAAGAAACTTACAGCAAAGAGAGTAAAATCAAGAGAAGCGACGACACTGTGACAGTTGGCTAACGGTCACATGCAACCGGTGAAATATGGCCTATTGTTAATCTACTTCACAAGGGAACTATTCTCACTCTTCATGTAAATACTTAAACAGCGGCAAATAACACGCCCCTATCATCATGACACGCAGAATTCGGTACAAAAGAAAAAAGCGCAGGGATAGCAATTTATTTGACCTCACTGGTTAAGAATTGCTCAGATCCCGGTTTATGCAGGAATACAACAGTATGCAAGACTTACGGCATATAGGGTTAGACCAGAGCAGCCATGACAATGTGTTCTCGCGTACAAAAGGCACCCCAAACTACCATACACGATTATATTTTTGGCAATGGAAACACTGAATTCCTGGGGGAAACCTGGAATACCTCAAAACTGAAATCCCCCCCGCGGTTTCTGGCATGTCCTCTAGGCAAGGATACACCAGCTGAATAAAATAGGCCCACATCTTCTCGACTAATATGAGAGACTGTATTTGTTGACTGTAGTTTGCCACTCGTAAAACGCGGAAGACATTATCCTGACGGTTGGTTAGTCTTATGAAACCGTCAGGCACAAGGCTCCACTTTTCCCCTTACTTCTCCACAGACGGCAGGCCGGGGGGGGGGGGGGGACACTAAGATTAATCGGCTGGTCACGCTAGTGTGGATTTCGAAGAAGGCATTCGTATAATTATTTCATCATGACGTGAATTACTATTCTTTTCTTCAGATGTTTTTAAAGGCACTTAGAATAGTTCCCTTGTTTTTTGGTAGACATATTACTGTCCTTGGGTGTCTGGAAACAATGACATTCAGTATAGCGCTGGGTCAAACGAATGGGTTCATTTTAGTTTTAGTTTGAATCTGTTCGAGTATACCCAAAAAAACTACCCTATGTGGGTGCGCAATTCCCGTTTCCATTTCTGGTAACACGCATGGGAGTTTCGACTCCGGGGCGGAAATGAGTCTACCTAGAATGAAGCACGAAATACGGTTCTTTTGCACCATGTCCTCTGTCAACCTGTCCTCCACTGTATCGGGTATATCTAAGCCGTCTCCCCCTCAGTCGACTTCGTCCTGTGCTGCTAAAAGATGAGTTACTTGATAGCTGCCATTAATTCCTGGGTTTAGCCTCTACAACTGCTGACAAGCCTGAAACCAAAATAAATGCCACCTAACCCTTGGCGAGGCTACATGTATTAACAGTTCTGCAAGGGAGGTCAAGCTTGTTAAGAATCAATTCTGTTAAGAATCTGTTGATCAATTCTTGATCAGGTGACATTCTAGTTGAATGTGGTAGGGAAGAACAGTCTATAAACCTGTTGCCTCTGAAAACTATTTGCGGTTTCCGTATCAACCCATAATTCCATACATACCCGGGCCGAAATACTGATTTAGAAATAAACACCTAATCAACGCAGACCAATGAGGGCTTCGACAGCCAGAACCCAGTGAAACGTTCAAATTGCAGTGGAGCTCACATAGCTTCTTTTCGCCATTGCCTACTGTTTCAGCGGGAGAAACAACTTGCCAATACTATAAAAGGACAATAGCGTGATAGTTAGGACGTGATCACCCGTAACTGGTCTGGTTTTACGCTCTTTGTTGTAAGGGGATTCTGCTGACTGCCTTAACACCCCCGAGGCCTTGTCGCTTTGCATTGTTTTAATTTATGTTGAATGTGATGAAAACACAGTTTTTGAGTATTTCCAGACCAGTGACGTTGAATAAAAAGCAATTAAAATCACTTTCTAGTTTTTACCTAATTCTGCTTAAGCCATTGTGTAGTGGCGTGTAAATTGCTACTATCTATGCATTTACATCAAATGTTAGAATAAAAACCGGACTGAGATAAACTGACATGAGCCCGTATTTCACCGGTTACGCGAGACCATTTGCAAGCTATCACGCTGTAGTCGCTGCTCTGTTCTTACTCTCTTTGCCATTGTATTCCTGCATAAACCAGGATTCTGCTTGTGGAGTGCTCCCTGGCACCATGGCTTAAGCAAATTGGCAATTAGCTTAAGCCATGGTGCTAGGTAGCGTGTAATTTTCCAATATTTAAGCATCTACATGAACTGTTAGAACAAACCCTTGACTCAGGTAGGTTGACATGGGGCACTCTTTCAACGGTTACATGTGACCATTTACAAATGTTTATCCCCAAAACAGCTAAATTTCTTGGGCATCTCGTATCTCAGTTTGGTGTGCAGATGGTCCAGTAGTTCAAGGCAGTCGATGCGTGTCAGGTCACCGGGTTACGCCTTGTGGTGCCATGGCACCACAAAGCGCTCGCCAAGTCCGAAAATGAGTCATTAAATTGGAAGGTAAAAGTTTGCCTGGTTAAATTGTATGTGAATCTTTATTCTTTAATGATCGCACTTAACGTTTAGCCTATCTCGTCTTGCAGTTTGCCACTGCAGTACCAGGAATACTACGCGAGCGTACATCATACTTTCATCACCATCGTCATTTCATTGAAATAACAACATTCACATTTTACGAAAATATATATTTAGGCTACACATATGGAGAATATCAGATTAAATGGATTTGCTATTTTTTTAGTGGATGGGAGTGTTTTCATACATCGAGCATGTAGGTAAGAAAGCACACGTACGTAACTCACCAGTGGTCGTTTAACGAAGTGTGTGTCGTTCTAGGTGAGTAACTCAAGTATTTAATTGTCACAAAAACGGAAATACACGTCTATTTTCTTTCAATTTTGGGGGCATCCGTGGCTCAGCTGGTTAGCGCACTAGCGCAGCGTAATGACCCAGGACTCTCTCACCAATGCCGTCGCTCTGAGTTCAAGTCTACCTCATGCTGGCTTCCTCTCCGGCCGTACGTGGGAAGGTCTGCCAGCAACCTGCGGATGATCGTGGGTTTCCCCCGGGCTGTGCCCGGTTTCCACCCACCATAATGCTGGCCGCCGTAGTGTAAGCGAGTATTCTTGAGTACGGCGTAAAACACTAATCAAATAAATACATAAATAAATAAATCTTTCAATTTTGCCCGGCAGAGCCCAACATAATTATGCTTTCAGCGTTTGCATAACATTAAAAATGTTTAAACATTATGATATCATCAGTTGATAATGAGAATAACCCTAACCCTAACCCTAACCCAAATTAACCCTAACCCTGACTAATAGTTATGATAAGGTGATAATAGTTATGGGAAGTTAAGAACCACTATTTTAAACATTTTCAAAAATTTCTGAATGAATTAAATTTAAAAAAATGGAAATTGGATTATAGTTTCAGTCGAAACTCTTCCCAGTGACCGGCCCGGATAGCACAGTTGGTAGAGCGTCCGCTTCGGGACCGGTAGATCCAGGATCAATCCTTGATCGAGTCACACCTAAGACTTTAAAAGAGGAAGTTGTAACTTCCTCGCTTGGCGTTCAGCATGAAGGGGATAGTGCAACGACTGGTTGACCCGTATCAGTATAATGGCTCGGGCGGGGCCGCTTACTTGCCTTCGGTAAGTCGTCTCAGTGAAGCAGCACTAAATAAAAGAGCGGTGGAAATCCGTCCTGCAACAAGGAGGCACATTACACGTACATGCACCCTAATGATTCCTTCGTCGTCATATGACTGAAAAATTGTTGAGTACGACGTTAAACCCCAAGCACTCACTCACTCACTCTTCCCAGTGCATACATTTCTGATATGTTACTTTGCATCATCTTGCGTGTATGACTCATCATGACTATAAAATTATTGCACATGTTTTATGCAAATCAGGGGCAATTGTGTAAAATGGACTAGAAGTCGGCCTTGAGCTGTTGGACTGGGTCCAGATAAGTTGTCAGCTGTACAGGAATGCCCCCCCCCCCCCCAGCCACGTAACCAGAAGGAGGTTAGGAGCTACTTGGGTCTGTGATGATACTACAGACGTTTGGTGAAAGACTTTTCAGGCCATTACATACACTTACTGAGAAAGGAGCTAAATTTTGTTGGGATGACACATGTGAGCAAGCGCTTAAGCAGTTAAAATTTCCACTATCATCACCCCCCTGTTCTAGCATATACGGTTCCAAATCAGGCTTTTATACTGGGCACTGATGCAAGTGACACTGTCAAGGGAGTTGCTCAGTGTAATGATGTTAATGGGGTTGTCTTTGTAACAACACGAAATTTTCTAGATAAATAAGACCAGAACACGTAGCATGTAGCTAATGGGACAATTGAAAGGTTAGACTTTATCTACCATCTCAACCATGCACTCGATCAAAATCAGCATAGGTTGGATGAATAACTCCTCACGGTAATGATGGCATGCAAGGCATCTTAGCAGACTAGTATTGGCCGTTCTCCAAATATGTGTGTGCTAGGAAAGGAAGTATTCATGCCTATTCAAGCATCACAACTGTATCAAAGATAGAGAAATCCATTTGTGAACCAAAGCTTTACAGCGTACAGGCAAAAAAAACTTACAAGCAGTACATGAGATAGCTGGTCAGGTTCTCAAGCGGAAGGCCGAATACAGAAAGCGTCATTATGACACTAAATCAAGAAGAGGTCATTTCAAGAAAGTCGAAGTGGTTGAATAATCCAGTGAGAAGAGTTGGATTATGTACAAAGCTTACGTCACACTCTAAGAGGCCACTTTTAATTGCAGATAAACTTGACAATACAAAGTGAAACAGCCTAAAGTGCTGATGACTTACAGGGGTTTTTGAGCACCATCTTGGTAGATTATGACAGTTGTCAGTGGCTGTCTGACCTGGAAATGTCAAATGAGGCTGATACTTATGTTGTGCGCTTGTTCACGTTGAAGTATCCATGTGGGACTGATGTATGACATGGGATAAGGAATCCCGGGCGCATATCAAATTTCACGAGGTTGGGGTACGACTGATCAGCCTAGGCCTAACACGCACCTTGTCCATTAATTAAATTCGCTATTGTAGTGAACAGTACGGTAACCTTGTACTTATATGTAGATGGTATGAAACGAAGAGTCCAAACTGACCAGTATGAAGCATTCAGCATGCAGGGCGTGTGATGTTATGAAACTCTTCATTGAATGTATGACACAGTGCATATGCCGTTATCATATGGATTATTTGTTTGTTTTGCCCTTGCAAAATGTCTATACCAAACGTCAAAACCTGCACACACTGCCAGAAAGGTTGTCGAGGTGTAAAGGACCTGTTTACTTCAGTCTGGTAAACACTACCTCCTGGATGTTGTCCGTTTTCTTTGCATGAGGAAGTATGACTGATTTAAAAACTGACATTGTGAATAATCACACGGAGGGAGTAAAGGAGGTTGGCAAATTATACTTCCATGATTCTAACGGCTTCTCCTTAACCCTTCCTCCACAGGATTACGAAGATGTGGTGCAGCTAACAACGTGGGATTCTGAAGAATCTATGATAACATGCCAATACGTAAAACAGTGGCCATGAATAACCAAAGCACACCCAGCTCACAAAGGTATCGGAGAGTAGATGGCAATCAGGGAGACGAGATAGAACATAGGGGATTCTGTAAAGTGAAGAGGATGGCGATAAATACAAGCGTCAAGTCCGACATTCCTATACCATTCGTAGTCTGTGACTCTCGGGCTACAATTGCAGTTTCCATATAACTGGAGACTATTAAAGGGATTCTTTCCAGGAATTAGCACCAGAAACTGGAACCAGTATCATCGGAAATCTAATGATAATTAAGTCAGTTGTTGCTACCCTTGTTATTGCTAGGAAATTCGTTAAGTAGTCAAACTGGCCTTCTACTAGTTCCTGTTTTCCAGCACAGATAACAAACCATCTCCGACCCCTACCAGTAATTCAACTATGTAGTCCGCCTGAATCTGCCTTCCAGTTCAGAAGGAAGTCCACAGGTGTCAGGGTATATCTGAACTCTTTGAATATCCAGCTCAGACTGGAACTGTAAATAAAGCAGCACAGGCTATCTAGGACTACAGCTCATTTTTATATCGTTTAATATATCGTATCGTAAGTCCTATTATCTTGTACCAAGTATGCTTCTTATCCTTCTAATGGAGTTCTCTCATTGAGTGTCTGGACTATCTTACCTTGTGCCACAAGATTTACATGTGCTTTACGTATGGATTTTACTGTGATTACTTGGATCCTATTCCATGCCTTGTTCGTTTATTTATTTATTTGATTTGTGTTTTAGACCGTAGTGGAGAATAGATACCATGCCTTATTATACTGACCTTACTTTTCTTCGGAGGATGATGTGTTTCGTGTTCGGAGATGGAACTGGACATGGTAATGTATGGATATACCTCTGGAACTTCACTATGTGACGAACTCAGGAGAATCCGTAAATTAAGAAGCGGGGTATGTGACACCCATGTACAATGTGTTGCATGAACAGTGCTTGTGTGTAACATGGACGCTCTAACTTGGATGAAATAAACTTCCATAGGGCTGTAAAAATCTATACTCGCAAAACAGAAGAAGCCTAAGTACTCAATACCTGAACTGACTGTTTTTCGTGCGTTTGGCTTTATTTTAAGCTGTGTATTCCTCAATGTCTTCAACTCACAGTCTTTCCTCCCTCGCGTCGGCCATGTTGTTGGCATATTTTTTACATTATGTGCACTACTTCTTTCGGTCATGTTTGCAGTTCTTTGTATATTTTAATTTGATTTGATGGATGTTTTTACGCCGTACTCAAGAATATTTCACTTATACGACAGTGGCCAGCATTATGATTGGGGGAAATCTGGCACAGCCCGGGGGGAACCCACGACCACCTGAAGGTGGCTGTCTGACCTTCCCACGTATGACCGGAGCGAAAACTAGCGTGACCTGGACTTGAACACATAGCAGCCGAATTTGTGAGAGGCTTCTGGATCATTCCGCCGCGCTGGTGCGTTAACCTCCTTGGTCACCGAGTCCCCATGTGTATGTTATGATGCTATTTCCATGTTCTTTCTTATATTTATTCTGGTATTAAGTACTGTATCTAATACCGCTTAACCTGGGGCTAGGGGCCGTAAAGGTAGTCATAAAAATGAAAATACACGTGTTTTCATAGTCACCAATACCTACAGGTTTGAATTACATGCGTTATTACAAAATTACCACAAAACAATTTACCTTGTTCTGTACATTGACGTCAGCTCCCCTTTCCACCAGAATACGAACAACGTCCACGCTACCACATAATGCTGCAACGTAAAAAGGTGTTCTCCCATCCTGTGAAAATTACACATTTTATAATTAAATAAAAATAAATTTAGCAATAATAATCAAACATTTTTGAGGGGCCCCCATGGCTTTGTTGGTTAGCGCGCTAACACAGCGTAATGACCCAGGGGCCTCTTACCAATGTGGTCGCTGTGAGTGCAAGTCCAGCTCATGCTGGCTTCCTCTACGGCCGTACGTGGAAAGGTCTGCCAGCAACTTGCGGATGGTCGTGGGTTTTCCCCGGGCTCTGCCATTTTAGAAAATATAAGCAATGTTTCTATATCTTTGAAGAAGACGTAGTTGTATGTGCACAGCAGACGGATCAAAAACTGCCAGAGAATTACCTGTTTTACACACGCAGTGGTACCAGCGTTTCCTCTAATCTCAGGCAATATGTGTAATTTTACCATTGTCAATTACCTATATTTACTATTTTTTACTATTTTGGGAATCAGGACAGGGCATCTCCTTTGCTAACTTTGAAATGTTTCGTAGATCCTCTCTACTCTGTTTTACTACTGGTGTACTATTGGCTGCCATTTTTGTGGGTAGTTATTAGGTGGAAAAGTGAGTGTTTCTGGATATTGCATGAAATCGTGAACTTTTCGTTGTGAATGATGCATTCTGTCAGCCAGCATGAAGTCTTCAACAACAAATATCCGCCTGCTAATCACCTGTATCTAGTTAGACTTTTACATTTTATCCCTACCCGTTCACACATCATGCTAAATAACATTGTTTTGTTCCACACATGAGCACGGTTATTTACAGCACTATGGAGACATATGCACTACTATACCAGTTTAGTTGAGTATCGCAAAAAGTCCGTTAGCGTTCTCCGACAATTAACCCAACCGTTATGAATTATCTGGATACCCATATTGTACTGGACCAACACAGGGCGCCTGTTTCTAGCTTTAAAGTGTCTAACGGACCATGTGTATGTGCAATGATCTGACTTTGTGTAACTAGTTTATAGTTTTCAAAGCTAATGTATTACAAAATTTGATAAAATGGCTTCTTTCTAACATTTCTTGAATATAAACAATAAAACTTAAAATCTTCAGGTAGCTTAACATGATAATAAGTTATCAATAAGTTGAGACTGATATTTATCGTCACAATTTATATTTCCTAAACATTTGAATTAAGGGTACTCCGTCAAACGCTTTCACTAAGTTTCTCTTGTTTACTATAACTCTTTTTGGCAAACACAGATTAAGCGTTCAGGACAGGGCCTCTGACGAATTGTGTTATAGTTGTAGATGATTCCGCATAACCTAGGTCATAACCTGTTTCTTTAAGTCTTAATGGTGCTCTTATGAACAGTTACAATCAAAGCGCGACCAAGATATGTATATTTATATTTCAACTGAAAATTATACTTGCCGAATGGGTTTAAATTTTGAATTGGCCGTTTATCCTTGAATATCAACTGTCACACATGCGTCATTGAACAATGATGACTACCTGTCTTAGAAGTTACCATCCTTTTTAGCATTCATATGATTATTTCTTACATCTTCGTTTTACAACTGCTAAGTTAGATTGGTTTACAAATGGTTCTTGTGATTATCGACTAAGAACGCCCCATTTATATGTATGCTGTACTTATGCTGGAGAACATCTAGCAATATGTTTTCACCTGTATCAATTACAACTTAATGCAAATAAGCACCTTTAATTACAGTATGGCATAGACACAAATATGTTTTCCAATAATAGTTGCTTTTAAAGATAAGGGATACGAGAAAGTGTTAGATATATTCGATGAAGACTATTTATGTGTTTCCCACGACTAAAATTGTCCATTTTGTCGGGTAGGGCAGCATTTTGATGCATTTCTTAAGTTTTACGTGGATTTGTTAAAGGACTTGTGTCTTGATTTTGCTATTGATTATAATTAAGGGTCCACGCAAGTAATCCTGCGAGACAAATATTGAATTCGTTCGGATTATTATTGGAAACTCAAGCCTCGTGACTGGACTTGCCCTATTGTAATTGTTCTGATTCCTGTTATTATTATTTTTTATGAGTAGTATTATTCCTCAGGATTTTATGGCTGAGATGTAGAAAAATTGGTACAATATGGAAAGCTGAAATTTTAACACATGATATGCGTTGGCCTAATCCTGTACGCCGTTATTTTTTTTTTGACGATTGGTCACGTGACATGGCGGTTGGATTTTTTGTCCAAAACCCCGGCTCGATGAACGGTGGCACTAATTTGCTTGAAGTTTTTACTGAATGTTGTCCATTGGTGTACCATTTTAGTTTACAAAGCTTAATGTTAGTTGTGTATGAAAGCCTTTTTAAAAATTTGTTTGGAAATAACATATTATTAGTGTGTTTAAATATACAAATTAGGATACACAGATAACACCAGCATTAAAAGCACTGGTGTTTATTTCGTACAATAGACAAATGTATGGCATATATTGTGTATGAAGTTTACTTACAATATTAGCTTAAATATTTTAAACATCTTAAAGTGAAAAAACGCAAAATAAATTACTCTGAAATTTTGATACAATATAGCCTATAGACAGTGCAGTAAAATCTGAGAAAGAAATTGTAATCTAGGTAAAAATCACTTACGGTCGCCAACTTGAAAAAGGGAAAACATGGACATGTAATAAATTCTATCGGGTTTTAATGAGCAGGCAATTTAGCCATACGTTTTCTGGCCTGCTAAACACGAAAATGTGCTTGGCTTATTCCTAGGTAAAACAGTTTTCCGTATAATGAGTGAAAACCTTTCCCAGACGTACCTCATTTAAATAACATGGGTCATATTAAAGGTATTATTATCCAATGTTGTGACAGCGCTACAGACTAGACCGTTTCATCTATTGGCTTGATATTTTGAAGTGAAATTTCCCCATACTTACAGTTGTGTGATGGCCTATTCCGGTTTTTCTGTGTCTATTCCGGTTTTCCCCTGTTACGTGGTTTGGCGGCCATATTGCATTTTATATAAAATCGTTTAAACATCTCAAAAAGCACTGAAAAGATTGGTCTGAAATTTGATATGCGGGTAGGTAGACCGCTAATAGTGACAATAAGTTTAAAAAAATAAGGTTTTTTTCGCCATTTGTCAGCTACGATCAAGTTTTCTCGCTAGATGCGTGTAAACAAATGTACCCAATTCAAGAGGTACAAATTGAAGCACACTGATTTAATCTGGAGACATATATCGCGTATACGTTCTCTTGATTATGTGGTTTGTACTGCAGTCGTAATTAGCTAACCCAATTGTTTTGAAATTTAACATGCAGATAGACCGTAGGTAGTTACAATACGTTTGAGAAAATAGTTGACTTCCGGTGAAAACTTTGGAAGCTCGCCATTCGTCGAAGTAGTGACGTCACAATTTTTCAAGTTTCAATTTTTTTATGTATTGTGGAGTATTTAGAGGTGTTGATTCCGAATCTGCTTTTATTTTTTGCATACCTTTGTAACTTTTTGAGATATAGTAAAAAAAACCCAAAAATTTAGTTACGTAATTTTAATGACTTGTAACTCGAGAACTATGGGAGGTAAAACTGTAAAACTTAGACCAAATTGTAGCCCAAGACAAGCTCTTTCTACATTACGCAAAAGATTTGAGCTACAATCAACAGTTTTCTCGTTAAAAGCGTTTAAATCACAACACCATTCTTTTTTTTAGAAATTCATGTTAATTCTATGGCTTTAACATTGAGTTAGACGGCATCTGGACAAAACTATAGTATGTTGACTTGTTCGATTTTGCTGCACTGTCAATGACTTCCCATAGCTGTTGTGCGTTTAGACATAGTTAGCTGTCTCCCATTTGATAGCATACTATTATATCTACGATACCAGACGACGAGGACACCAGCCGAAACTGCTTTGCAGTTCTAGTTATTTATTCAATGTTGTCGGAAAGATAGAGGCCAGAGTTTTTTTATTGATTGACTTGAAATTTTGTAGTAGTATTCCCTATTATCTGCAATTGTGCGAACAGCAATCCAGGTTTTTCTAGGTCGCGTGGTCTGGCAGCCATATTGGAATTTATATGAAATTGTTTAAACATCTTCTCAAGAACGGCTAAACCGATTGTTTTGAAGTTTGATGTGCAGGTAGGCCGTTTGTAGTTACACTAAATTTCAGAAAATCTGTGACTTCAGAAGCTCGCTAGTGGTCGAAGTTGTGGCGTCACAACTAATTTTCAAATTTCAATTTTTTAAACGTATTCAGATTCCGAATCTGCTTTTGTTGTTTGCATATTGGTGAAACTTTTTGAAATATAGTCAAAAAACTAAAATTTAGTTACGTAATTTTAATGACCTGTAACTCGAGAACTATGAGAGCTAGAAAACTTGCACCAAATTGTAGCCCAAGGCATGCTCTTTCAGTGGTATGCCAATGGATTTGAGCTAAGATCAATAGTTTTCTCGCTAGAAGCGTTTAAATGACGATACCGTTTTTTTTAAGCAATACATGCTAAATCTATGGCTTCAGCATGGAGTTAAACGACATCTGGGCAAATATATAGTATGCTGACTTGCTCTTTTCGGATGCAATGTCACTAACTTCCCAAAGCCGTTGTGCATTTAGATATAGTTAAGCTGTCTCTCATTTAACACTGTACAATGATATCTCCGACAGCAAACTTGGCCGAAACTGCTTTGCAGTTCTAGTTATTATTATTATTCTCACCAAAAATAAGACGCGTTTCGAACAAAAACGGTTAGTCCTATGTTTATGAAATTTTAATGTTTGCCTGTAGGGCTTGAACTTGTGCATCGTAACTTTTTGGTAGATTTTGTCACGTGACTTGGCGACCACCTTGGATTTTAATGAAAACCTACAAAATTTGTTTTTCTCCAGTACGGTCGAGGCAACTGGACTGAAATTTAAAGTGAACTTGTACAATGCCTAGGCTTTTTAAGTTTGAGAACGAGAAATTTCTTGCTTGAAAAAATTCATTTTTTGCTAATATTTTTTACACTTGTTCAGATGATGTCCTGCAAACAGCAATGTTTGATGCAGTTTTGGACGCCAATTCCAAAAATGTAATTTTTGTAAAACCGGGAGTGACGTCATCATAATCGGAAGTGGTATATCTGCTAAACAAATGAAGCTACAGACGCAACCTTACATTATCCCAAGGCAAACAGACAAATTTTACATAACTGGAAGTGAGGTCAGGAAACCGAAAGTAGTACATACCGAACAAAATCGCAATTATTTTATTTTCAAACCTGAAAAACTTCTACAGCTAAAGAAGCTCAACAGAAATACGTGAAAATTAGGTACGTGACAGACCCGAAAATGTGCTGTTACGAGTAAAGTAAAGAGTCCTGATTTGCCTGACCTGGCGGCCAGGTTTATGTGAAAAAGTTTGAAAGGCTTTTCTCCAGAACCCTATGTCCGATTGACTTCAAATATAACACACGTTACAAGCGTTGCCTGGAAACTATTCGGAGGAAAGAATGGAATGCATACATATAATGTAGGTTTTACAAGATACACCAGAAGTGATATCACGTAAATTTATTTTTATTTTTTGAATTTTCATATTCTAAATATACACAAGGAAAAAAATTAAGCACCCCCTGCTAAAATCATTTATTAAAAATCCCCGTTAATTTCAACTGTAATGCCAGTTATGACGATGACAAGAATGATGTTCCTTTGAACGACTGTGGTCATTCATGTTTGACAGTAATGTAAGAACTTCATGTTCTGCGACAAGAACATTTTTTTCGTGCAATTATGCAAAATGCAGTATGCTTGCCCTTTGTACTTGTACTTCAGGTTGATGTTCTGGAATGTGGACTAATCTTCTATGAATGTGGCACGAAGGCGTATATCAGAGGAAAAAAGATGGCAAATTATCGGTATGCACTCTGCAGGGTTGTCGTTCGAAGCTATAGGGCTACCATTACACAGTGATGAACCGAATGCTGAGAAAAGACGGTGAAACTAATGCTGTGAAAGACCGAACAAGCTTCGGCCGACCACCTGTAACATCACAGCGTGAAGACAGAGCACTGATCCGACTGATGCGGCTTCAGCCATTTGCATAAAGTCCATCTTTGAAGCGACAATGGTTACTCAACAGACGTCTATCCACAAAAGCCGTGAGAAACCGCTTGAAAGCCGCAGGGCTGATGGTAAGGAGAGTCAACAAATGCCCTCTATTGTCAGATCGTCATCAACGGATACGTTTGAAATGGTGTTTAGCACGATGATGTTGCAATTTGAGGAACTGTCGTAGAATCCATTGGACGACGAAAGTCGGTTCTTCCTCAACTTTACAGATAGACGAATAAGGGTTTGGAGGCACAAGAACACAGCTTATAAAATTAGGAACTTCCACCCATATGTTCCTTATGGAGGGAGTTCTGTAATGGTTTGGGGGTGCATCTCGCATGATAGCAAACTGGACTTGGTCACTGTACGAGGAAACCTCACAGAAGTGGCGACAGTTACGCCTTCGGCAGATCCGACGTCTCGCTGGAGTGATGAGACGCAGATTAGAAGCTGTCATCCGGACAAATGGGGGCTATACGCGCTATTAACCTTTGGCTCTAGGGATGTTTTCCATACGCTCAAAATGACATTTTTACTTTCACATTTACGCCCTATGGAGCAGAGTGTTTTTTCTTAAACATTTACGCCCTATGAAGCCAGATGAACTCTGAAATCCACTTTTATTTTGTGAAAAATACACTTTTGATTTGGCTAACGATATCCTGAATAAATTGTAAAGTCTAATGTCATTTATGGTGTTTTCTGATTGACAGAATATTGCCCTTTTTGATCACAACCGTTGCTCCGATATCAGTTTGCCAGTAATCTCCCAACACCAATGATTTTATGTGTCAGTGCAGACTTTCCAGGGGTGCTTAGCTTTTTTCTTTGTGTATATGTTATCTAGTATAGTTTGACGTCCTGATCACGATTATGGTCTTACTTCGTCCCTCTAAAATGTATCTATGTCGCATACTGCGATCAAAAATCGAAAATCTGCAATGTTCACCTATATTTGTTGGTCACGTGACAGAAATCTGATACAGCTCAAAATTACAAGTTCAAAATTACTGAGTGAGAGGGACTATATGTGTGCTGTATGTATACCAAATATCTGTGCGCTGTCGTAATAAATACAGGATATACAGGGCTTCAAAATCTGACAAAGGGTCGCTTTACTACATTTTGGCACATTTACAGGAGTATGTTTTATAATGCACAGACAATCTATTCGTGTCTAGGATGACGGATATTTGTCCTTGCATTCCCCATGGCTCTGGCATTATTTACTGGTAAACTATAGCTTTATCCTCGCCATAACCCACATTTCATGTATCAAAATACAATATTTATATACTATTCACCATGAATATCATTATTCTATTCGCCGAGAGATTCGAAATTCATACCAACATGTATATGCGATGACAACTGCATGTTACTGTCGGCATTCCGTATAGCCTATTCATATACACTCGTGTACAATATAACGTCGGCGTTAATGTATAGAGCTTTGTTATAATAGTAAAGAAATCTTTCGAGATCAGCTGTAATCAGCCTCTCGAGGCTGAATTGTGGCATGAGCAGATAAGGCTGTTTTCGACTGGTACAAAAATCTCATACAGTAATTCTACGCTTTCCTGATCGTCTGGGATCTCCAGGATTCAACGAGTACTTGTTTTAAAGACCTTATGGAAAATTTAAAATAATTTGTTTAACACTGACCTAAATAACGAAGCTCTGGCAGCTTGAGTAGCTTTTACCTGCGTGGTTTTATTCAGTGGAGACAGCCAAGTTTTGCCGGAAAAAATGAATAAAACCAGGCTCAATATCTAGGGGTTTTAAGTGCCATACTCCTCTGATTAATGTACCCATTTAAAACTCAGTTTAGCAGTACATACGCCGATATCTAATTGTGAATAAGTGACAGATCTGGACAATAATCCTTTAAGATACAGGAGAATAACTTACCTTATTCTGTACGTTGACATTAGCATCCTGCTCGACAAGGATATGAACAACGGCCACGTTGCCGCGTGATGCTGCCACGTGTAAAGGCGTATCCTCGTTCTGTTACATAATATAATGGCAAGAACTTAGTTCACATGTCCAAAAGTACGGCCGAGTTGTACACACTGGAGGTAGTGAACGAGGTAGTGAATCCAACTGTTCTGTTTTTCAGGAGACTTTTTATTCATCTTTTGGTAGTGGGTGTCGTCGCTGCTCTGATTTTACTATGTGTGCATGTATATTCAATACTTATATAGGCCTTATTACAGAGCGGTTATCAGCTTTACAACTGTGATAGTTTTTTGTCTCCTGGCCTGCAAAAGTAGGGAGAATTGCATTTTTTTCGCAATTTGACAAAAGTATACCACGCAAGACAAAACTAAGACCCGATTCGTAATCTAAAGGTCAAATCACGTCAGGTAACATGTTAATAATCTTCAAATTCAAACTTTTCGTTTTCACATGACATGACTTATCAGCTGTATCAGTAAAATCCTAATTTGCGTACACATTTAATTCTTTTTCTTTGCATATACCGTCCACGGAACGCTTATTATGTGTGTTAAATTTCAAGTCGAGCTGACATGGGGCTCTGTAGAAAATGAGTGCCAAATGTTTTCACTTCAACCCAAAACAGTCGCCAGTTCAGGTGACACAAGTGAACCAAATTTTAACCCGCTAAAATTCACCCGATGTCCAACACCTACCTAAGTTTCACGCATTTCTGTTGAGCGTTTTTAGCTGTAGAAGTTTTTCCGTTTTGAAAAATGTATAAATTAGAGTTTTTTTGACATTCACTTGCCGTCCTCCTTAGCAACAAAAGCTACAGGTAAAAGAAGCCAAAGGGTGCACAGAAGTGTAACGTAACTCGTAACTAAGTAAGGCTGTATGTGCATTTATAATATATGTTTATATATAAATATATATATATATATATATATATATATATATATATATAGTTCCTAATTAATATTAACAAATCAGTACACAAACATGACAGACTATCTTCAGGACACCATGTGTAGAAATGTATAAATTATTAGGAAAAAAACGAATTTTCTGGTTACATGACATTAGTTATGTTACTTGAAACAGCCATTAAACTTGACCAACATTTGCGCTATTTTCATTGGTCAGCGAAAACATAAATATGCACGCGGAATGTTCTCTCCTTCTCAAACTATCACTGCCAGTCAACGATGATAACGTGTATTAAGTTTAATGATAATTGGTTCAGGTGTTCTCGAGAAAAAGATTCTTCTAAGGTAAACTGACAAAGAGGCCGTATTTCAACGGTTACACATGAGTTTTGGCGAGCATGACATTGTTGCCTATGGTTTGATTTTACTCTCTACGCTATAGTCTATTATATTTGTTACCTAACATCTGTGGGACAAAGGTATATATGGAAAGTAACCATTAGGTGTTACTCTAAGAACAATGTTATGGCCAGTGTTGTAGAAGTAAAATATTCTTGAATACGATTTAAAACACCACTTCAATAAATAAATTCTTGCAACGCATGAGAACATATTGACGATAACAGTTGTTATGAAAGTCTTTTTATTGATATTAAAACGTGTAGTTAAGTTCATCTTGTTTGGTATTTTGTATGGCCCACCTGGCAAAGATGTAATTGAGTTTAACAAGCATATATCATGCATTTTGTTAAACCATGTAGTAAAGTTTATCTTGTTTGGTATTTTGTATAGCCCACCTAGCAAAGACTTAATAGAGTTTAACAAGCATATATCATGCATTTTACAGAAGTGTCACCGGAAAAGAAAAACTGTATACACATGAGGGATTTTCATATAGGCATTCTTTAAAGTGCCCACCATCAGCCAATTCATTGAAATCATGGCTTCGTATCCCTTCTTCCCCCCAAATCTCAAAACCAACAAGAGTTCAGCCCGCCTCTGCCATTTTAATTGATAATGTCTTGACAAATTTCCACAATGATAATCCTCCCTCTAAAATATTGTTAACCGACGCCAATGACCACTTTATGACATTCCATATTCTTAAACTTCATACCCATCTAAACCATCAATACACACTAACATTATTACCAACGCCGAACAGAAAACTTTTAAACAACCCATTTTACAGATTACCTGCTATAGTATTCTAAGAGAGACTTCTGATGTCAGTATTGCGATATTTAGTGTATTTTATAACATTGGTGCTTTCTGTGAATAGTTAATCGACATTTACAACAGACGCTTCCCATTCTAGCACATCTACCAAATCAGCACTATAAAGGGTACAGAAACGGTGGCTGCATATATCACAGCGTATACGGGGCAATTTTTTCACGCCACCGCACACCTTTTTCAAAGGGCAACGGCATAGATTTCACCTGGGTTATTGCAACCGCAGACAATCAATGACTTGGGAGGGGGGAGTGGGGGCTGAATAGGCTGGTGAGAGGAATATCGCCTGTGTATATGAAAAAAGTATGATTTATTTTTTTATTTACTTCGTTGGTGTTTTACGCCGTACTCAAGAATATTTCACTTATACGACGGTGCCAGCATTATGGTGGGTGGAAACCAGGCACAGCCCGGGGGAAACCCACGACCATCCGCAGGTTGCTGTCAGACCTTCCCACTCCTGGGTCATTACGCTGCGCTAGCGCGCTAACCGACTGAGCCACGGAGGCCCCGAAAAAAGTATGAATGAATGAATGAATGATTATGGCTTAACGCCACATCGGCAATATTTCAGCCATATCGTGGCGAGAACAAGGTGAAAACGCGAGACGGTAAAGGTTTTCGATATGATAATATGAACACCAAAAGTAAAACAAAAAGTACAGACATGTTTAAAATCGTATAAGAGAAAAATAAGAGTTAAAACTCGAAAACCAGGGTTATAGTACATGTATACATCTATATGTATATAACTTTATCTATAGATATTTGACAATTAAAATTTATATTTTATGATATAGGCCAATGGCCTTCAAATAATTTATGACAACATCGCCAGCGATGCTGTCAAATAAATCATATATAGAGTTGACCGTGTAGAACCTTTGCCCAACATGGGCAAAGTCTACACAGTCAACCAAAATATGTTTGATGCCGTATTCAGCATCACATCCAACACACTCGGGAACACTGCTCCCATCTAAGATGAGGTTGTGTGTCAGATGAGAATGCCCAATACGACACCTCGTTAAAACTACTTGGTCTCTGCGAGACATTAGACAAGTATGGGCATTGTAGCCAATGACAGGATGAATGGCATGCAGTTTATTATGGATCTGCAAGTCCCATTCACCCCGCCAAAGGCGACGAATATATTTAAGAATATTAGGCTTCACGTCAGTATAAGGGATTTTAACCCGAGATACAGGTTTATACAGGGCAGCTTTCGCTTCCCTGTCTACAACTGTGTTTCCATGGGTACCAGTGTGACTTGGTATCCAACAGAATATAATATTTTTACCTCTTTTAATTAGTTTTTCGGTGTTTGGCTATTATCTCAAGTATTAATGGATTTTTAAATTTATTATTCTGAATCGCCAAAAGGCAAGACAGCGAGTCGCTGCATATCACTGCCCTCTGGGCATGCCCAGAGGAAACATATGATAAGGCCTGGAGTATAGGCCTGGCCTCTGCAGAAAAGATAGAAGCTGAAGGTGGCAGACGAAGAGAAGTGACCCGCCGCTCTAAGACAGCCGCAGCCGCAACCCTGTCCCCATCCTTTGACCCGTCAGTATATATAAATTTATAATCCATATAATCAGCCTTGATTTCAGCAAAACTTTGCTGAATTATAAGAGGATTTGTATTTGATTTATTATATTTACGTAGATCAAATATTAGTTTAGTTTGTGGAAGAAGCCATGGAGGAGACTCCGGAAAAGGCACCGGAGCTATATCCTCCAGCTTGATGTTAGCTCCCACAATATGGTCCCGTATGCGAAGACCGAACGAAGGGATCTTGCTATGAACTTTAATATATTTGTCTACATATAATGGATTGAAAACACAGTCGTAGGCAGGGTTTGTTGGATGTGCTTTAAGTTTTGTGGCATATTGAAGGCTAAGTTAAATACGTCGGTTATATGAAGAAGGCTCATTTGCCTCTACGTATAAACTTTCTACTGGTGAGGTTCTAAAACCACCAAGGCTGAGCTTCATACCTTGATGATGGATTGGATCGAACATTTTAATGTACGACTTCCTAGCGGAACCGTAAATGATGGATCCATAGTCCAATTTAGACCTCACCAGAGAACGATATAAATTAAGTAAAACTGATCGGTCAGCACCCCAGTCGGTGCTAGACACGACCTTAATTATATCGAGAGCCTTTGTACATTTAGCTTTAAGCATTTTGATATGAGGTATAAAAGATAGCTTACTATCAAATATTATACCTAAAAATTTTGTTTCTCCAACAATTTTAATCTGGTCACCACAAAAATTAAGCTCGGGATCAAGATGAAATTTCCGTTTGTTACAAAAATGCATACCGACGGTTTTAGACGTTGAAAATCTAAAACCGTTTTCAGTTGCCCATTTCTCGATTTTATTGAGACAAAGCTGCAACTGACGTTCGATATTATTCATATTCTTAGCTCGGTAGCATATAAGGAAATCATCGACGTATAAAGAACCCTCTGTGCCCGATGTTAATGTTTTTGCTAGGCTATTTATTTTTATGCTGAGAGAATGCTGCCCCTGGGGTAGCATTTCCTGCTCATAAGAGTCAGAAAGAGTGGACCCAACCCGTACCTTAAACTGACGATCAGATAAAAATTGTGATATAAATATAGGTAAGCGACCTTTAAGACCCATATCCTTGAGGTCTTTTAAAATACCATATTTCCATGTAAGCCTTTTCAAGGTCAAAAAATATGGACACCACATGTTCATTATTAACAAAACCATCACGAATAAAAGTTTCAAATCAAACAAGGTGATCTAAAGTAGATCGACCTTGACGAAAACCACATTGAATGTTAGATAAAAGCTTGTTGGTTTCAAGAAACCAAACAAGTCTATCATTAATCATCCGTTCCATAGTCTTACAGACACAGCTGGTAAGAGCTATGGGACGGTAATTATTTGGATCAGTATGATCCTTACCCGGTTTAGGAATCGGTATAATACACGCCTCCCTCCATGACGGTGGAAAATTACCAGTTATCCAAATATCATTAATCAAATCCAAGAGAGTCTCCAGTGGCTCAGGTGGTAAATGGTTCAGAAACTTATAATATACATTATCGGGACCACAAGCAGTATCGTGGGCCTTTTTTAATGCAGTTTTAAGTTCCTCGATATTAAAAGGATAATTATAATCTTCTAAATTCTTAGAAGAAAATGGCAATTTGGTTTTCTCCTTCTGGTTTTTAATATGCTGGAATTCTTTAGTATAGTTCTCAGAAGAAGATTTTGTTGAAATTGTTTCAGCTAATTTATTGGCTATATCAGATGGAGATGTTAATGTATTATCGCCATCTTTTAAATGCTGAACTTTTGCTCTATTAGTTATACCCTTAAGTTTCTGAACCATGTTCCAGACCTTACGCATGGGTGTTTTTGACGTAATGCCCGAAACAAAGTTCCGCCAACAAGATCGTCTCTTGGACTTGAGTAATCGACGAGCCTTAGCTCGAAAAATACGAACCTGGTTTAAGTTATTATCAGTAGGACATATATTAAAATTTCGCTCGGTCTTTTTACGGTCCTTAATGGCTTTGCGACAGTCCTGATCATACCAGGGTTTACTTTTGGATTTGGGATTTGTCGAGGTTTTAGGGATGGTTCTATCGGCAGCTCGTAATACAAGCTCATTAAATTTTAATATTGGATCATCTGCTGTTTTGAGAGTCTCTGGAGTGATATCAGCCTCACAGAACATCTCAAATGCGATCCAGTCTGCTTTATCGAATTTCCACCTAGCTACACGTTCTAAAGAATTAGAAGTGATATGTTCTAGGATTATAGGAAAATGGTCACTACCACAAAGATCGTCATGCACCTTCCAAGAAAAATCAAGGAGAAGTGATGGATCCGTGATAGTGAGATCGATAGCAGAATAAGCGCCATTACCTGGATGTAAATAGGTATTAAAACCATCATTGAAATAACACAGTTCATCTTTCGATAAAAAAATCTTCCAAAGTTTTGCCTTTAGCGTTTATATTATTACTGCCCCATAGAGGGTTATGGGCATTAAAATCCCCCATTATTATAAAAGGGGATGGGAGTTGTTCTTTCAAGTTATGTAACTGAGAGATTGACAAAGAACAATGAGGAGGAATATAGATCGAACATAAAGTAACTGTTTCCGACAAAGAAACACGGACGGCAACAGCCTGAAACTCAGTAACGAGATCAACAGGACTGTGAATTATATTATTATTTACGAAAATAGAGGAGCCGCCACAAGCTCGCTCTTCTTCACCAGAATAATTGCTATAAAGTGTGTAATTTTTAAGAGATAATTTATCTTTGTCAGATGTCTTCAGGTGAGTTTCCTGAAGACACAGGGCAGCTGGATTTAAAGATTGAACTAGCTGTGTTATTTCAATAAAATTAACCTTAAGACCTCGACAATTCCATTGTATAATTTTATCGTATATCGCCATTATGGAGGGAGACGTATAGGAGATTTATCTTTGTGTTTGGACCGCGGACGACCCTTTCTTGGAGATCGGCTGTTAGATCTCCCTGGTGCAGGTGATGTATCCATCACATCCGCATCTGATGTTGAAGGACCAACGTCCCCCAACGATCCAAACCTATTGAAAGTTTGGACAGGGTCCCTAGTGGCCTTAGAGGGACGTTCCGTGGGACCACTAGGTTTATTATTTTCATTATGACTTTTGTTTCCGGACTTAGTTCTGGTAGTTTTGTTTTTATCTGGTTCAGGTTTATCAATTTTTTGGGTAATATTTACTTGTTTTATTTGCTGTACTGTAGTGGTCTGTGTTGAGCAGGAATTATGGGGAGGTTGAGCAGCAGGTTGTAAAGATATAGAAGTAGGTTTGTCGTTTCCAATGGGCCAGGTCCAAGAGGTTTGAGTAGCAACAGATGCTACTCGCTTGACCACATTGGCAAACGAAGTCTGCGGAGAAGTATTAGAGGGTGAGACTAATTTTCGGGCTTCCTGGTAGGATATATTGTTTCTGACTTTAATATTAATTATTTGTTTTTCCTTCACGAAAAGCGGACAGTCTCTAGACGAGGCCATGTGATCTCCACTGCAGTTGCAACACTTAACTGTGTTGCTGCAGTCGAAACCCTCATGACCCTCACTGCCGCATCTGCAGCAAACCAGTTTATTTTTACATTGTCCCTTGCCGTGACCAAATTTTTGGCAAGTGAAACAACGTGTAGGATTAGGAATGTATAAATCTACATTAACCCTATATGGGCCAATGTAGATATGTGACGGTAGAGATGTACTATTAAATGTAAAAAGGTAGGTATTTAATTTGATGATGTTGCCAGCTTTTTTTGATGTGAAGCGTTTTACTCTGGCAACACCCTGTGGTTTTAATTCTGTACAGATTTCCTCTTCAGTTAAGTCTATGATATCACCATCCCTATCACGTATTATTCCCTGACAGCTGTTCAGGGAACTGTGAGGGGATGTATAAATATGTATATCAGAGATTTTTTTAAGTGATAATAAATTTTTAGATTGTTGTTTTCGGAAACATTCGATGAGGATGTCTCCGGATCGTAGTTTTTTAACAGTTTTCAAAGTCCCTGCTGCCCCTTCCAATGCCCTTTATAACAAAAAAGGATGAATTTTAGAGGCCGGCTTTTGTTCGCTCCTAGTGGAGAGGACGATAAAAGCCGGCCAATTGTCCTGTTCATTATCAAGTGGATCGGATAATACCTCCAGCTTCCTCTTTTTATCAGCGCCTATAGTGGGCCGAGAGGAAGACTGGATTGTTATATTGGAAACGTTTGACAAAAGGTTTGTGTTAGACATATTTGTTGTATTATAAGACTTCACCCCACGTGTTCCCCACCCACCGCGGAGTGCCAACAAGGGCGATGCCTGAACCTGGGGATACCCAACAGGAAACGCACCAAGGACTCCACGTGAGGTATACTCGAATAGATGGCCCTAATGAGCAAACCCCATTAAGTGAATAAGGTCACACATCAGACACATACTACTCGATTGACCCATGAGCCACCGCCAAACGAAATTTCAGAAATAACATTTATTCTTTATTGAGTGGTGTTATGGAGAAATTTTGGGACAACGCAGAGGCAAGGCATGACCAAGCCGATTGATCGGACCGGGCCCATCCGACCTCCCGTCTCTCCCCAAGTAAGGGCCAAAGTGACGTGTTGGGCGTGAAGATTTGGCAAGACCAACCCACCCTCAGCCACCAGGATCCCGTCCTCGTAGATTACGGGTCGCAACCCACGGCAAACAGGTCGCTCCACGGTTGCCTCTCACACAACCGAGAAGATGTGAGCCTATTATATTCACCGGGCTCAGACAGGAGAGCTCTAGGTTAGTCGTCTTTTACGACAAACTTGCCTAGAGGGCTGAGGTCCTATTCTTATCACCCCTGAAACCCCACGGGGGAAAAAAGTATGAGGTCACAAAAATGAAGCCATGCAGTGTATATGTAGGTCAGCTTGTTAAATTGGTGGATAAATTATTTAATCTATATCAATTAAAAACGAAGAGAAGAAATGACAATTCTACAGACACATAAGTCATTTGTCCCAATTCTCAGTCACAATTTTGACGATCATGTCCAGTGAAAGTTGACCAGTCTCTAGCATATGAAGCGATTTTGTGTTGGTTTTTATTTGATTGATTTTGTTTTAATTTTCCATCGAGATTTTGACCATCATGTCCAGTATTAAGCAGACAAAGCGGACATCGTTTTTGTTTGCTATCGAGTAATATCCGTCTTACCAAGTTTTAGAAAAACACTCAAAAATTCCTACTACGTCAATCTCTGCCTACTTTGAAACAAATAGTATAACTGACCTTATCACTATGGTTCATAAGATAAAATCACTCCACAATATATGCTGATTGCTCTCTTTACCAAAAAGTAATTACTGCCAAGGAAAACAAAAAGTATAGAACAAAAACAAAAAAGGATGTAAAACCTCAAACGCATGTTGTGAGTGATGGTGTATAGATGAAAAACTAAAATGTTACTCTTTCTGGTGATGGGTAAATAATTAAGGTCGACGTTTTCGGTAAGCCTCTATTCCTATTCGGCCTAAAACGACTCGTCTTTTGACCTTGATTATGTTGAATTAAGTACCTTATAAATGAAACAAAATGCAGTAAACTTTCGCAACCCAGAAGCACGTACCTGATCTTGTACGTTTATATCAGCCTTCTTCTCTATCAGAAGACGGAGGAGATCCATGTCATCACGTGACACTGCCTGGAGTAGCGCTGTTTGCCCTCTCTGTGTAAACATAGATGAACCGGTAGATATATACATGGAAATGTCTCAACAACAGGCAGGGTTTACCTGCATCTTCTACAAGTTCATCACATCACTGCACGACGCTTGGGAGGGGGACGACGATCGGTGATCAGGTGATCAACTCTTAACTGAACCTTTGTGATTTTGGGAAATTTCTCAGCACAGTTAATTTGTGACCAAGTGTATGTAGCGTTTTGCCAGTATATCCTGTTTAATGATGTAGATTTTAAGTTACCTAAGACAATTTCTTCATTGAATGGGTGTTGCATAAGAAATGCAAAACAAATTTTTGTCATACGTTCGCATGATTAAAACAGATGGGAAATGTTGCCTGCAAAAGCTGTCAATCAAAAAAGCCAAAAAAAAAAACAAAGTAAAAACAACAAACAAAAAAAGCAAAAAAAAAAAAAACAGAAAAAAGCCATACAAGTAAATCTGGGTGTCCCACTGTTTCAGATTTGGGTTAGCCAGAGTGTCTCTTTTGGCAAGTTCGAGACGATGAAGCAATATATACTATTGCAAACCTTGGCACTCGATTTTGGTCAGTCCCAAAAATTAGGACTAAATATTTGAGTATTGCAGGAAAATCGGACAGAGATCTGTAGATACTTCTACCGGAGAAAGAAGCGTAAAAGCTATACCGTATTTTCAAGTTAATATCGCTTTAATTTATTTATTTATTTGATTGGTGTTTTACGCCGTACTCAAGAATATTTCACTTACACGACGGCGGTAAACATTGTGGTGGGGGGAAACCGGGCACAGGGGGAAACCCATGATCATCCGCAGGTTGTTGCCAGACCTTCCCACTTTTGCCCGGAGAGTAAGAGAGCATGAGCTGGACATGAACTCACAGCGACCGGATTGGTGAGAGGCTCCTGGGTCATTATGCTGCGCTAGCCAATTGAGCCACGGAGGCCTCTTATCGATTTAATTACAGCATTAAATCGTACAGCACGGTATTTAGGAAGGTTCAAAAGGTGGTTGCATTTCCGGTTTGACGTGTAAAACACATTTTTGTGTATAAAAGGTTTGTAGTCTGGAACCACGTACCTCATCCTGTACGTTTACATCAGCGCTCTTCTCTACCAGAAGACAAAGAAGGTCTGGGCTGCCACCTGACAAGTATAAAGCTGTTTGTCCATTCTGCTGCTGCCAAATCTGTTATAGTTAAACAAAAGTATGTAACAATAAAATCATAAAAATGCTTCATCAATACGTAATGCTGCACGGGTACATAACTCTAAAGGTGTGCATATTATTCTTCTGTTATGCTAACCATCTCTAAGGCCTCTTCCTTTCTACTGTGTTCATGTGATTGGTTATTAAAAGAGATAACATCAAGCATATTGACTAATTCTAACTCAGCAACCATTAATAAAATAAAAACAGCATGTTTGCCTGCTTCTACTAAGCCATTGTCTTGTGTGCTTCTAAGTTTCTACTTTGTAAACATGTGCATGGACAGTTACCACCAAACCTTAATGAAATGTAAAAGAATCTATATTTCACTGATTACGCATTACAATATGTCAGGTATCACACTGCCGATTATGATAAGTAGTCCGCTTTCTTTCACTCATAAGCTGACCGTCATTATATAAGTTAAATCTGTTCCCATATGGCTTTGAAAAGCAGCACTTTTCCTTGCAATGGCAATTATAATCAGCAAATTAATATTAATATTCATAACGTAGTAACTTGCACTGGTCTGCGCAAAAAACAACAACAACAAAACATTACATACTACAAGACGGAGAGCAAAGCCAGGGCAGAGATGACAATTGACAGAGTGTGATAATTGACAGGTTACCTGTAAAGTGAGGTAATTGATTGAATTGCCTTATTTATTGTTTTTTTTACCTGTATAACTTACAAAAGAATTATTACACGTCACTTGTAAAAACATTGCGTTTTCCCTGTGAATGTTATCTTAAGTCATGGCGTTTGATAGAATTTGGCAGTACACTAATTCACATTTAAAGACCGCAGCTATACAAGATCAGAGACAGTGTGTATGACAAAAATCGATTGCAAACGGAAAGCTTTGTGACATGTATTGCAGACATTATCAGGACGTCTCTGCTAATCACCTGTTTTACAGAACAACGGCATATCGGATTTTATTACTGCAAGTTACTTAAACTGACAGCAAATTGCAGGAACCTTGTGATAACTTGTCTTTGTTTTGCTCTGCCTTGTTTGGCATACCGTCTACGTTGTGGCTCAGTCGGTTAGCGCGCTATAGCAGCGTAATGAGCCAGGGACCTCTAACCAATGCAGTCGCTGTGAGTTAAATAAATGCAGAACAACGGCATATCTATACATGTTATTCGAATTGAGAGCAAATTCAATGAACCTGGTCATAACGTATCTGTTTTGCTTTGCCTTGTTTGACATACCCTCTACGTTGTGTACATAGCTCAGGATAATGGTTAAAAGGTTTATAAGTAATGCTTCACAGACAGTCCACTCAATGTCATCAATAGGAAATACCCATGAGGTCCAACAGAATTTACATATTCGTAGATCGTGCATAGTTTTCATGTAGTGTGGAAACAAGTGTATATAAATCCAAGTTGATTAGAACCGTTAGTATGAGCTTGATGTCATTTTCATAAATGTCATAAAAGTGATTGTTTATGCATCTCTTTGCCACGGTTAATGTCCTTAACGCCTGTTTCAAACTCTATTTTAACATCACCCGTTTATGTATATATAGCATAGATGAACATATGGAATTACAGCAAATTTGATACACATAAACATTTTAAAGTAAAAGATGATTTATGTTGTCGTCGATACGGAAAACCAGTGTTTACCTTTCTCAAAGATCTACGTTCCTGCCGGAGAGGGCTAAACCGATCCTTCTCACCACGAGACAACGCCTGGCACAAAGGTGTTTTCCTCTCTGTGTGAACATAGATAAAATTGGTGAAAATGACTAAAAGTTTACAGCAAGAAAAACGCCAACATCGCTGGATAACATGCTAATCTTACGTGCATTTCCCACACTCGCAAGACTAATCCACAATCAAGAATCCCGGTTTTGAGCGAAAAATATTTAGAATATCCAGCTCTGGGAAAACATACCCAGCATCCGCAGCACGTGGCGCTTGTCTTCCACATACTTCCCATTGTGAAGAAACGTTAGACGACCACTAACATGGCGCCCAAGTATATGCGACATATAGTTTGCCAAAGCTTGTTCCGGCAATATGTTTCATCTATAGAACTAACTGACATCAAACAAATTACACATTCGTGAGCGGGGTGTTAAGTAAATAATAAATGTTTATGTCCTTGGGAAATGTAGCAGTGAATCATTCACGTGGACATGTACCAATTACCAATACTTGAACACAGTATAAACAAGTTAGAAAACGCAAACATTAACTGCTGCTAGTATACTGCTATATTAAACCCCATTAAAACTGGTTAAAAAAAGAAATTGTGCAATAAAATTTCCCGAAAATAAACACGTGCGAACGAATAAGATTATAAAATTGCAACCGACATCCGCTCAGGCCTTGCACCAAGGGTATGAACCACGTCACCCTTTCGCCACGCGGTGATCATTTGAAGTATCCTGTTACTCTGACCCACCAGATCTGTCTTGTTAGAATGATTAAAGTAATCAAGCATTAAGAATGCTCGCTGCAAGATTAGCGAAACAGGTGCATGAGCTGTTACTCACATGATTGAAGCACTTTCATGTCGTCAGAAATGCGATATCTTCAGGGGTGCTTTGATTATAAATAATTTGCTCTTTCCCATGGAACTGAGACGAAAACTACCATAGACAGAGGCACGTGTAAAAATAATATACGTTTATATCAGTGCAGAGTTTCTTTGCTGATTTAGTATGTACTCGGTGAGGCAATCACCGACAAATTCACCCATAGTTTTTATACATAAGCCAAAGGAAAGTGGATGAAGCATCGTATTTTCACAAGTGTCTTCGAGTCATTATCATACTAATGCTAAGGACAAAATGATATATGGATGCAGCTTTCATTGTGCTTCCACCGATAACAGCCTTGTTTTGAAGCAATACAAGAAAGGTATTACCTGATCCTGTACGTTGACGTCAGCACCCTGCTCCACCAGAATACGGACAACGTCTACGTTATCACGTGACACAGCCGCATGTAGAGGAGTCTCCTCATTCTAAAATTACACATAATGGAAAGTATGGGTTTATACAATGTTTCTTCAGCTTTATAGAAGGCCCATTAAGTGCGCAGCAGAAGTAGTCAGAAGTTCCATCAAACACCTTCATAAGTTCTACAATGAGGATAATTCTCTTGTAAGTAAATATGGTGAGAGCGTACAGAATCTCTGGCGCTGTGTTTCATGTTGTGTCTAATCCCATTTAACCTTGGGTTCTGGGCTTTATATTCACTGTGTTGAATAAGGTCGCCACGCTGGAAATATCAACAGTTGAAATGAGAGCACAACATATTTTGTTATCGGCAACTGATTTTCATACTGATTTCTCTCAGTCGCCTACACTTTCGTCTTTCCATCATTAAAAACTGTTGACTGCATCACTTTGCATGATTCTGTCCTATTTCCGTACTTTATATACATTCTCAGCTCGTTGGTGGTTTGTGTTACACGTCGTTTTTTGTGAACTGGCCTGCCTGTTATTGCCCTGGAGCGTCACGCTTGATTGACGGCTGTTTGCTGAAAGACCTTATGAGGTAAGGCTGGGAGAAACCAGCATGAGATGGCCTTGAACTTGACCGCATTGGCCAGAGGCTACAAGGTCATGTCGTCACACCGGCATGCTAACCACTTCGGCAACGGAGGCCTAAACGATATTCAAACCCCAACCGAGATATTTATTTTAAATATTGACATCTTATCAATTGAAAAGATACACAATTTGAGTACTGATTTAATTCATTCCTCTTCTGTCGTACGCGGGATGGTCTGTCAGCATCCTGCAAATGGTCGTGGGTACGTGACAAAGAGACAGTAGAAGTAAAATTGACAACCCGAGGGCACGTGTGCTTCAAAGGGGTCGCACTACAGCCAGGTTCATACAAAATCGCTTGCGCGCTGCTAATGCTGGACCGATTCTGACACAGGTAAACCGTAACGTCCAGCACAAGTCCAACATGACAAGGCGGCATCATAAACAAACGTTTTCACTCAAGATTCCCAGCAAAGCACAGGTATTGGCATCATAGTCTCAATCGAGATAATCTCACCTCAAACCCACTGAACAAGTATGGATGCCCTCTGAAAGTCTTCGTGCCTCGAGGCGTTAACCTCGGGATGCTCAAGAGCTGTTAGCCACATTGATACAGTAATGGCTCAGGCTGCATAATCTTGTTTTCACCGGTTTTAGAGAGTCAATGGAACAACGTTGCCTTACTGTTGTGAATGCGATATGGGAGCATAATGGGTAATGAGCAATGAAGACAAACCAAGAAACATGACGCCGTGTCATTTCTTTCAACATTTTTTCAGTTCTCGTTCATCTATATCTTTGGAAATGTTGCAAATGGAAGAGTGTATTTCAAACATTCGGATTCTAATTCTATATGGGTATGTTTTGAGCATAAAGTAACACGGGCAGTTTCATTTTATTTTTTTGTTTCAGTATTTTTGTTGACGGCTGGTTCGAGAATGCGTATCTTCATCCCTAGATGAAGTGCTCTACTGTGTACAAAACAGACACGACCAGGTCCAAACTACTGGGGTAAACAACCACACAACTGAACACCTCGAACGAAAATAGCAAACAAACTCTGACACATTAGTACAGAAAGACAGTACGTGAAGGTTAATAAACAATATCTGTTTTTCTTACGGTTATCACAATTGTATGTAATGCATTGTGTTTGGGTAAAGAATATAAAGATAGATAGCGTTAAAACATTTCCAACCACGGAAACCACGAATCTGATCCTGTACGTTTACATCAGTGTAATTACAAACAGGAATCGGTAAAAAATTTTACATCAAAAAGCTCCATAGAACATGGTATGTTTCATCAAAAACAGACCAAGTTCCTCAATTTCAGCACCTGCATGCTATTTATATATGATAGCTGTAAGTCCATTCCACAGAACATCAAGACAAAGCGTCTTCCGTGATGTTTTGTCATCACCCTTAAACAGATATATGGTTAAAAAATATATAAAATCTTATTAAATCCTCTTACAGATATGCAAAGACTTATCTTATTTTGAATGTTGACATCAGCATTCCGCTCACCAAGAATACGAACAATGTCCACGTTACCACGAGATGACGCGACGTGTAAAGGTGTTTTCCCATCCTGTTACATATTATAAAGGCGAGAACTCAGTGGTAGCCATTGATATGCGGCAGGTATATGGTATGGCTGATGGCAAGAGCACTCAGTCACCGGCTGAACATAATAAAAGAATCGTATCGTAATTGTAAAAAAGTGAATCTTAAGGAATACTTCACTTGCACGACGGCGACCGGCATTATGATGGGGGTGTGGGGTGGGGGGGGGGGGTGTGCGGTGGGGAGATCGGGTAGAGCCCGAGGAAAACCCGCAACTATTCACAAGGGGCTAATATGCAATGCAAGATGCGACCAGAGAAGTAGCCGACATAAGATATGTACTGAGGTTCTGATCGCTCCGCCTGCAGGGAGCCTTTAAGCAATTCACTTGTGACAATTACTCAACTTGCCGGAACAATACACAAAATCACTTATGCTAAGTTAGATAAAAAGGAAATCAAAACTCAAGACAAATAGTTGCTAAGTACATTATTAGCTCCACGAGTGAAGATGACGGCTTATTAAGCAATGTGCTAAGGTACCGAGCAGGCCTGTATGCTTGGTAATTTAATATATCGTCAGATCAACTGATCTACACACATGCGGCTAGTACAATGTAAGCGTTGGAAAGATGTGCTTGTTACAGGTTACATACAGGTTACCTTGTTACAGGTTACATAAACAATTTACATGAATTAATTGTTATGACGAACCAAAAGTATTTGTATTACGCGGCATGGTGCTTCGAAATCGTTTAGTTTTTGACATATGTGCGTATGGCCGTAGTCTTGACAAACTCACAGATCGAAAGTGAAAAACACTTGTTCAAGATGGTCGATAGCCCTCTAACACGAGATGACATGCACTTCTTACGTTTTCACTAACAATTCTCTACTTTAAGTACGATACACTTAAATCAGTCACAATTCTGCCAGATGACGATTTGTTTCAAGTTTCAAGACCAATGACTCAGATGTTTTTATATTTTGATTTGAAGCCAGGTGATCCTGTGGACCAGAATCTGTAATGTGATGGTTCACGTTCCTTTCTCACAACCATGGGTTAGTACCCCGATGATCAACATTGTCATAATATTACCATGGCTGAATTTAGTCTCTGGAAAACATTTTTGGGGATTCTGTTCCGAATCTTCACTAGGGGTCATGGGCCTTGATTAAAGTGTTGTATTTGGGGAACCACATATAGAAACAACTCAACTGTTTTTTAAGAAAAAAAGTGGATGAAGACTAAGACTTTATTATTCATAAAACTTCTTTTAAGTATTTTATTTAAACCATCATTTAACCATCTTGTCTTTTGCTGCGCCCCTGTTCATTTATAATCAGTCTTTGTCTTTTATCTTCTTGCTTACACGAATTTTCTTACTGTTGCAAGAAGAGTAATAGACACATTTCAGAGGCCTTGACTCTAGTTGTTGTTACCCCACGTGATGAGATCCTGTTTCACTATGTGAAACGACAAAAAGGAAATAAAAGAAGCGAATAGGCTTATTGCTGAATAATGTTTCTGTGCGTAAGTGTGTCCTTTTTTATCATAGATTTAAACCAGACATAGCATGTTTACAAACAAAATCTTTTTGGGAAATATGATTTTAGATTCCTTGGATATCTAGTCATAAAAGACGACAGGGTATGTGCAAGTAGAATATTTATGTATGCTTGGGGTTTTAACGACGTACTGAACAATTTTTCAGTCGCGGAGTCATTACGTTTGTGTACATATACTGTGTGTTCTTGGGGCAGGAGAAATCCATGGCCTTTCATTCACTGAAGTGAAGTCCATGGCCTCTCATTCACTAAAGTGAAGTTGCCCTCATTTAAATGTATTAAATCACGTTTTCCGAGAGTGAAGGTCAGTGACATGTCCGTGAATGGTCTAATCTTATATCACCTATAGAAGAAATCGTCTTCGTGTCAGCACGGCTGCGGTATATAAGCTTCGTCATCACGCTTGCTTTACTGTACACATAAAAATGTTCAAAAACCAACTCTTTTGACAGCCATTGGAACTGCGGGGATTTTCAGCGAATCATTACAAGGGTGTATTTCCTTGTTCTGGTGCAAATACATGTGAGTTGGGATCCGATTCATTCTTTGACACAACATTATACAACTGCAGTTATGTGACGTGCTTTCTTCATGATGTCTTCCGAAACAATTGATCGTTGACACATTAATGTTAAGGACTCTGGCGACAGCTCAAAGGGTCCTGCAAGGCTGAGCCTGCCCATGGCGCACTCTTGTTGGATTTGTGGCTGCTTTGGCATCGCCTTTTTTGACAGAACTTGTACTGTATGCTAAGTCTTTTGTACACGTGAAGGTAAGGAATGCCAGGAAAGACTACAAATCACTGAATACTACAGATAGGGCCACACCCTTCTGACAAGTCAAAGTGGTACACAAGCGTGAAATCGACAAAACCTTTGGAGACTGGAATGTACTGTGGTGTAGGGTTTTGCTCTTTGTCAGCTCTCGGTAGTGTAGGTGGCAAAAATCACAGCATTATCTAACAAAATATTGCAAAAACAAGAGCAGAGTTTATATCATTATTATGTGTATATACACTGCATAATTTTCATTACACCTGCATTTGAAAGTTGTGTTGTTTAAATTCCTGTCACTGAAAAAAGCTAATGTGCCTGTTGGTAAAGTGAAGCCCGATTTGGAGACGAATGCTGCCTATTTAGGGGAAAAACGCTCAGGGTATCAAAGTAGATGTTGTACATCGCTATCTTGATTAAATGAAGATGGTAAAAAAGCCAGACTATAGAGATTTTAATACCTTATTTCTTATTATTTGCACCCTGTATAGGATACAACAGTAACTGACACAAATGGTAGAACCATGCATGATGTTATCAAGGATTGGAATCAGTACACCACAAATCATCGAAAGGATCCTGCTAGCCGTGTAGAGGCCACACCCTCACAGTGGATTTAGTGACTAGTAAATAGTATGTAGGGCGAACTTCGCCTGTTTGTGCGTAAATAAAACGTGCAGGCACTAGCTCAGCTTAAGTTAATACAAAACAGAACCGAAAAAAGCACCATTTCATTAAATGGCATCATGTCACAAAAATGAATGTGACAGTTGCAACTCGCCCTAGCATTGTACACTCAAATTCTGATGCTTGTATTTAAATAATCAGACAGAACGCCTTGACAGAACAGGAAACTTGGATATTTTTTTGGCCGAACGGACTAAGAGGTCAATCTGAATGCAAGCCAGGAGGAAATACAAGACTATAAGGGAAATGTTCCACATGAGAACTAGTTATATTAAGGCCCATTGCAAAACGATTAGCTCCCGTTTTACATACAAGATACATGATTTATCCTGTTAATATATATATTTATATTATTCAATCACAAAACATAAATAACAGAAAAACGGTAACAAGTCTTGGGTGTGCTACATTCGGAAATACAACAATACAAATACGAGTGTTGCGGTAGACCTATGTTGGTAAATTATGGTTTCAGAGATCTGACTACATCATATTGGAGAGTTGGGGTAGTTGGAGATATGCAACCACCGAGATAAGCCCTGCTGATGATTTAACTAGAGGTTTAGCTGCTGAGGAATTAGGGTGTCGGAGGTCACACAGACCGTCTTTGCTTAAGAGCCATTATGCACCTGACCAGTTGAGCCTGGATTTTGTGTAAATCGTGGAATATCGGAGTTTAAGAGTGTCAATGCTTTGTGCGTTGCTCAAAAACTAATACCTTTTCTTGCTGTAGAGAAGTATTCTAGATGATGTCGTTTGTTACATGTGACTGCATATCGCCTTTAATTCATTGCTAAACTGCGACGCAGATATAAGTATAGCATTTCAGAAATATTGCATGTTAATGAAATATAGCAAGGTAGATTATATTTTGATTAAACTAGTTCAGGTTAGCTTGGTCGATTGGGAAAAAAGGTTTTCGGATCTTAGTTCATTTTTGCAAGATGACGTGATCCGTGTGGGAGGTAGGCTTAAATGATCTGATTTGATGAGAAACATCCTATTTTGTTTCCAAGGGAACAGCCAAAGAACCATGCACGTGCATATATAATACATGATGTATATATTTATACATAAACACATATATATAGTTGCTAGTTAAATATAAATAAATCAGTAAACAAACTACTAAGACTGGATGAATCTTTTTATGATTAGGAGATATTTATGGACAATTTTAAGTCATTTTGGAGATCCATATCATGAGACCCAAACAAGAGAACAGAAGAGAAGTGTATAGGACAGGAATTTAAAAGAAAAGAAAAATAAACTCCTGGGCACAAGATGTTTGGAGTGTTTGTGAACATGTGCTTCCTGAGGAAGGCGAACTCAGGTATTTATGGGTTTTTATTGCTGATAGACAATGGCTACAACACAGGTCAGGTATTATACCGTAACTGGATCAACGTGAAGAGCGCCCAGTCCCATCCTGATCCTACTTTTACTTCTATTCCTAAGTATATCGCACTCCAACTTCAATATTTCTATTTAAGGATGTCTCAGAGAGATATGGTGGACAGAGACCATTTACAAATTTTTAGAATTTCAATAATTTGTTTCTTCGCTGGCGGACATAAAGCTGCTACCAACCGAAGACCTTCATAAGGGCACTGTTCGACGTTCGACGTAGACCTCGAGTACAAATTAGGGTTGCTTGAATCTGAACATGTTCCGGCTTTTGTACAAGATTAACACTGCTATTATCAAAAGTAACGTAAGCGTGCTCTAGAGTCGCACGGATTGTATTAAAATAATGGGTACAATAATCATTTTCTACCTAATGTTCTTTTAGCCCCTGTCATAAAACTTACTCTTTTTTAATACTTTTACGAGTTATACCTTGGACGTGCAGATACAATTCGCCATTTTCCCGTAGTGTAATGCCAAGGTGTTTATGAAAACGACCAATCTTCACTTTTACCTCATCCAAGAATAACGTGGAATAGTTTGGCTCTTTTGCATTGTCTTAATGTGATTGTATGTTAAATGTGATGACAGCACTGCATTTTGGGTATTTCTAGACCAGCCACGTCTATTGAATTGTAGTGATCATCACGGTATTTTTTAACCTAACTCTGCTTAAACCATGGTGCCATGGGGCGTGTGAATTGCTATTATTTATGCATTTACATGAACAGTTAGAATAAAATCCTGACTAAGGTAAACTGACCAGAGGTCTTAATTCAGCCGTTACATATAACCATTTCAGCCGTTACATATAACCATTTGCCAACTATCACAGTGTCGTCGATGCTCTGGCTTTACTGTCTATGTTCTCTATGTGCGTCTTTAATGATATTTTATCACTTTTAAAAGAAATAAACAATTATACACTTTTTAAGCATTATAGGTAACTAGCCACTCTTTCCACCAGTCTGATAAACGTTGAAGATCTCTATCACTTTAATCTTCGGAATTGCTGTTTACAGATTCAAAAAGAGACGTGTCGTCAGCAAAGATATTAATTTTACATTCAGTACCAATGTTAATATCAGCAACGAAGATGATAAATAGAAGTGGACCAAGGACAGAGTCTCGGGTCACCCAGGAGTAAACATGCTCAGTGTCTGACTCAATTCCATCTATAGAAACACGAATGAACCCGTTAAACCAATATTTTTCTAAGCACCTTAACAAGCAACCTGCCATTCCCAATTGTCTCAATTTATACAAAATGTCCAACATGCCATACTTTATCTACGGCTTTGCTAACGTCTAAAATTACAAGACAGGCTCCTTCTCCTCTATCCAAGGCTTGGTACATAGTGTGTACTATTTGCGACAATTGGTAAATCGTAGTCTTTCTCCTTAAAACTACAATTGTAGTTTAATATATGTCACTGTCCTTACAATACTCGTAAAATCGTTTGTAAACAATTTTATTTGATATGTTTAATATATGACTTAGGCGAGAATCAGGCGGATAGGTTTCTGTTCACCGGGAGAAATCAAACAGCTTCTTCACTGTAGGCGCAATACATAAGACAGTGTTTTAACATGAAGTTAGAAATCATATCGATACCACAGGCATTACAGACTATTTTCCGGACACCATCTGTAAAAATTATTAGCAAAAAAATTGTTTGGTCACATGACATTTTCACCCAATGGTCAGACTGTAATATTTCCAAAAGAGGAAGTTCTCATGGTAAACCGCTACATCCTACGCGCTGCACAACTGCAATTTAAATTTCAGTTCAATCGCGTCAGCCGTTTCGTCGGATAAGATTTTTTATTCCGACAAAATTCAAGAAGATCGCCAAGTCATGTGACCGAAATTCCACAAAAGTTTTGATACACGACTTCAAGTCCTTACCTAAAATACATCTAAGTTTCATGAAAATTCAACTGATCATTTCCCCCAGAAACGTGTTACAGTTTTGTCCGAAAATAATAATGCAGACACCAAAAATGACGGGTTTTGGAACACCTTTTGCAATTTTTGTTTCTATTTAAATAAAATCTGCACCTCACAGCGAAAAGCTGACTGCACATTCGTAATCTTGATGTCAAAGTGCACTGAACAACGTTTTAGTTACGTTATTTGAAACGGCCACTAAACTTGACCCACTTTTGCGCTATTTTTGTTGGCCAGCGAAAACATAAATATGCATGTGGAATGCTTTCTCCTTAAAATATAAATGCCAGCCAATGATGATCACGTGTATCAAATTTAACGATAATCTGTTGAGCGGTTTTCGAGAAGAAAATTGTTAAAAAAAGTTTTCATTAATATCCAATATGGCCACCAAGTAAAGTAACACTAGCTACCCAAAAGTTTCGATGCACAACTTCGAGTCACACATACCTAAGTTTCTTGAAAATATGGCCTGAATGACTTCAACCCCGAATAAATCTCTAAGTAAGGTAAATTGACAAGAGGTCGTATTTCACAACTACAGAGGAGTTTAGGCGAGCATCACTCTGTCGTCTATGTTTTGATTTTACTGTCTACGCTATAGTCGTTTATATTTGTTACCTAATATGTGTTAGGTAAGGGGATATATGGAAAGTAGCCATTATGTTCCTTTAAGGACAATATTATGACAACACATCTTTTTTGTCTGATCCTGCATGACTATAATGCTGGCCAGTTTAGTAAAAGTGAAATATTCCTGAGTACAACTGAAAACACCACTCAAATAAATAAATAAATTCTGGCAATGCAAGAGAACATATTTCTCATATCGAAGATAACTGTTGCTATAAAAGACTTGTAGTAAAGTTTATCTTGGTTGGTATTTTGTACAGCCCACCTAGCAAAGACGTCATCGACTTTAACAAACCTATATCATCTATTTTACAGGGTCAGTGTCACCGGAAAAGAAAAAGTGTACTTTTTCATATGGGTACTCTTAAAAGTGCTCACCATCAGCCAATTCATTGACATCATCGTGTCATGTCAATTCTTCCCCCCAAATCTCGAAACCAACAAGAGTTCGGCCTGGCTCTGGCATTTTAATTCATGTCTTGACAAACTTTATATCTGAGATATTGTTAACTGACGTCAGTGACCAATTCCTGACCTTCCATATTTTTAAAACTTCATACCCACCCAAAGCAAAAGTACGCATTAACATTTTAAGAAAGTTTACCAAAACCCAACAGGAAATTTTTAAACAACACATTTAAGAGATTAACTGCTTTACGATTCTAAGAGAAACTTATGATGTCAACATGGCTGTTAGTGCTTTCTGTGAATAGTTAATCGACATTTACAATAGCTGTTTCCCATTCTAGCACATCTACTATGTTTTAGCAAAATACTTGAAAAATTGCTACTACGTCAGATTCTGCCTACTTTGAGACAAATAGTATAACTGACCCTCATCACTATGGTTTTAGATCTAATCAAGCCACCATATATGCCAATTGCTCTCTTTACCAAAAAGTAATTACTGCCAAGGAAAGCATAAAGTATAGAAAAAAAGAACAAAAACAAAAACGCATAAAGTGAAAAGGAAAACCCGGTAACGCACGCTGTGAGTGATGGTGTATAGATGAAAAACTAAAATGTTACTCTTTCTGGTGATGGGTACATGATTACGGTTAGGTTTTAGACAAGCCTCTATTCCTATCCTGGCTGAAACGATACGTCTTTTGACTAAATGTTTTGAATTCAATACCTAAAAAATGAAACAAAAGTGCGGTAAACTTTCGCAACCCAGAAGCACGTACCTGATCATGTACGTTTATATCAGCCTTCTTCTCTATCAGAAGACAGAGGAGATCCATGTCATCACCTGGCACTGCCTGGAGTAGCGGTGTTTGTCCTCTCTGTGTAAACATAGATGAACCGGTGGATATATACATGAAAATGTCTCAACAACACGTAGAGTTTACGTGCGTTTTCCACACTCATGCACAATCAACAATCCCGATTTTGAGCGAAGAATATTTAGAATATCCACCTCTGGGAAAGCACACCCATCATCCGGAGCCCATGGAGCTTGGCTTCCACATACTTCCCATTGTGAAGAAACGTTAGACGTCCACTAACATGGCGCCCAAATATACAAATATATACAAAATGATACATGGATGTAGTTGCCCTTGTACTTCCACCGATAACTACCTGTCAGTGAAACAACACAAGAAGTGTATTACCTGATCCTGTACGATGACGTCAGCGTTCTGATCCACCAGAATACGGACAACGTCTTTGTGAATAGTTGCAATGAAAGCGCATCTGATATACATATCTTGTTGCCGACAATTGGTATTCTAGCATGGTATTCGATTTGAATGCTGATTTTACTCAGTCGCCTACAACTTACCCTACGTCTTTCGAACATCACTGAAAACTGTTCACTGCTTCTCTTTGCATGATATCGTCCTATTTTCGTACTGTATATACGTTCTCAGTTCTATGGTGGTTTGTGTTACATGTTTCGGGAAGTGGCTCTCGCGAATTGGCCTTCCGTTTAATGACCTCTAGCGTTCTTATTTCATTGACGGTTGGTGTACGAACGTCTGTTTCGACGCATAAATGATAAGCCGTACTAATGAATATTTCACTTATAACACGTCGACCATCCACGGCCATCCGTAGGTTGCTGGCAGACCTTATCAGGTATGGCTGGATAGGAAAACAGTATAAGTTGCCCTTGAACTCGACTGGCATGCTAACCACCTCGGCAACGGAGGCCCCCAACATTATATTTTAGTGTAACCCTTAACCATATTTAAAGCCCAGTTGAGATTTTTATTTTTAATATTGACAACTTACAAATTGAAATGATACACGATTTGAGTACTGATTTAAATCATTCTTATCCTGCCGTATGTGAGATTGTCTGTCAGCAGCCTGCTGATAGCCGTGGGTGCGTGCCTAGAGAGAAAGTAGAGGTAAAACTGACATAGGTAAAGCCTAATGAATGGCTACCTTGAGCACAAGCCCAACATGACACGGCGACATTATCAACAGATGTTTTCACTAGAGATTCCCAGCAAAATACGGGTATTGACGTCATGGTGTCAATCGAGATAACATCACCTCAGTCCCACTGAATAGATATGGGATGCTCTTGGAAAGTCTTCGTGCCTTGAGGCGTTAACCCCAGGATGTTCAAGAGTTGGGCGCCATATTGGTACAGTAATGGCTCGGGCTGCATAATGTTGTCTTGACCGGTGTTAGGCAGTCAATGAGACAACGTTGCCTTACTGTTGTGAATACGATATGGGAGCATAATGAGCACTGAGCAATCTTCTGTATGAAGACAAACTAAGCAAAATGACACCCTGTCATTTCTTTCAACATTTTCTCAGTTTACTTTTCTTTATATTTTTGGAAATGTTGAAAATGGACGGGGAATTTCGAACATCCGCATTCTAGTTGTATATGGGTACATTTTGAACATAAAGTAACACGTGCAGTTTCATTATTTTTGTTTCAGTATATTTTTGTTGACGGCTGGTTGACACATGTCTTGATGCCTAGATGAAGTGTTCTACTGTGTACAAAACAGACACGACCAGGTTCAAACTACTGGGGTAAACAACCACACAACTGACCCCTTCGAACGAAAATAACAAACAAACTATGACACATTAGTACAGAAAGACAATGAGTGAAAGTTAATAAACAATATCTACTTTTCTTACAGCTAACACCACAGTATGAAATGCATTGTGTTTGAGTAAAGAATATAAAGATAAATAGTGTTAAAATATTTCGAACCACGGGAAACACAAAGCTGATCCTCTACGTTTATATCAGTGCAAACGAAATCCGGAATCGGTAAATTCAAGGAAACCCAGGAATATTCATAGGTTCTTGGTAGACACTGTCAGGTACGACCAGTGAAGAAACCAGCATGAGATGGACTTCGCAAACAGTTAAATATAGCAAATATATCTAACTCCTACAGGCATAGGTCAGAAAAAATATTGTGTATGTAAAACAGCTGCGGCAAGGTCAGATGTATCACATATAAATGTGAGCACCCATAAATAAATGCGATTAAAATGCAAAAAGAAACATGTCATTCAAGCTGTGTGAGGTAGTGTGGTCAACTGGCAAAAAAGATTAATACCATAGCGATGACGAGAGATCACAAGCTAATTTTACATGGTTTGTCATGTTAATACATATTTATACCAGTTGATGATAGAAAAAGAATCAGAGAAATAGGTGAAGATGAGGACGTCCTACATGGAGAAGTAGACCATCCGTAATTAAGGCAGACATATCTGAATAAGTTATGGCTCCACATGTCTGGCTGCATCATATGATAGTGTTGATAAAGTAGTGCAGGACATTCACTTTTTCTACATTTTAGGGTAAGCCAAAACGATATTAAAAACCCAAGTGATATATCTATTTTGATTATCGGCAAATTACAATGGACCCCATGCAACTAGACTGCCGGCTTTTCCATGAATGCGGACGGGGGGTAATGTAACTGTTTATGTGAAACCTGAAAGCGGGCTCCCCCATAAGATACGATTTTATAGTTCTCCATGTTTTCTGTTTTCAGAGGCGACAGTAATTACATCTTTCTGCTTATGTGGCAAAAAGAAAAGAAAAACTACACAGAGGAAGAAAACGAGAGAAAAGCATTGGCTTAAAATAGAATAAATCAGATAAATATATTTATGTCATTTTTTTTTGGGGGGGGGGGGTACAGCTGTTCAACCAGATTCCTTTGTACAGACAGAAGAACCTATGAAAATGAGAGATTGTTAGATACAATATACTCTCAGTCTTGAGTAACTGTCGAAATAGACTATCACACACAAAAACAAAATGATGTGTGAAGTGTTCACTAACTAACTTAACTATTGAATAGCAGATTGACAGGGTGACAACAAATTTATCAGTCTGTCTTGTCCCCTTCTTAAAAAAAATAATGTGCCTTTCATTTTCATACAGACTTTGCATTTCTTTCTTTACAAATTCACTGACGGCAGCTGGCCTCTAACTTTTCAGCTTGTACATTGCGTTTTTACACACATAGTAAGTACATATAAAGGTCGATAACTCATCCGTTTAAAAGCAAGTAATACTTTCGAGCAATGTAGTATTGCCTGCATACCACCAATTTTGTTCAACCTAACTTGGGATTCTTTCCGTACATTGTAAACATATTTATAGTCCCATAATAGACGGTAAATTGTCCCCGTTCCAAGTAACAAAAACTACAGAGGTCTGATACAGCAGGATCTAACTCCTTTCCCAGTATGTTCGTGATCAGAGCTCTACTAACAGCTTTGCATTGAAACCATCGTAAGAATGTGACACCAGTACATTTAAAAACCATATTGTTGAAGTTCCTCCAAGCTTCATTTGATAAACTAACAGTCAGTTCCTCCTCCCACTTGCGGTTTTGCTCTATTGTTAACAAAACCATAATTAGCAAGGTATCGGTATTAAACTTTACAGCCGTTAGAAAGGTAAGCAAACAGAGCTATTTTAGTTGGTATAAAAGGCAACGGCAAAGGGGAGGAGATTCTGTTCCAATCCACAGTATTACTAGCAGATTTGATTGCTGAAATAAAACTTTGATATTCTAAATAGTTTGTACTGCATCATATTTTCATTAAATTCTGTAGCATTTAGAAATTTCCCGTTACTGTTCAAGAGGTCACTGACATACTTTACCTCCTTGTCTAGCCATTTGCCACAAACAAACGTTTAATTACCAATAACAAACAAATCATTGTAAAAACACATTCTCCAAGCAGAAATGTTTCTCAATTCCGTGATTTTTAAACTTTACTTCACGAATAAAAAAACCTCTTTCCAAAAGTTATTCTATAACAATCTGTTCCAAAACAAAAGAAGCTATTTTCTAAGGATTTTGTTTTACTATTGTATCATTGTAAAACAGATCGGACTTGTATGTTCCTCATATCAGTCTCTTTACCCAGGAAAGCTTTGTGCAAATATATAATGGTTTTCAATAGTAGGCACATTCTAGCCACCATTTTTCGTATCTTTCATTATTGTACTACGTGCAATTTTATAAGGTTTATTGTTCCAAATAAAAGCAAAACATTTGTTTTGGAATTCTCATATTTGCCACACGGGTTGGTTTGTTAGACAGCTGAACAAATGATTCCGCTGTGACAGCATCATTGATTTTAAGACATGTATTTTCTCCAGAGGAGTGAGGTCTCTTTTAGCCCAACATTGCATCATCTGGTCTATTTTTTAAACTGATCCTTGTAATATCTTTCCACCATCTGTTCCAAATTAGTACTTAACTCTATTCCCAATAACTTGAAAGTTTTTTGGGACAATCTAATTTTGAATTGTTGTTGTGTACTTTACTAGTGCCTTTCATTACTGAAGTCCAGATTACTCTTGGTTTTGAAGTATTTACTTTTAAGTCAGAAAAGTTTGCTAAGTGATCTAGTTCTGTTAGACAATAATTAAGACTTCTTTCTGAACCGTCAAGGAAAATAGTTGTATCATCAGCGTATTGGCTTAATATATATTGATTTAAATTTGATTTTATGCCTTTAATATTATCGTTTTCTAGAACCATGTAACTTAGAATTTCCACACACATGATGAAAACATACGGAGAAATGGGATCCCCCTGGCGTCAGCCCCGTCCTACATCAAAGAAACCAGTCGAGAATCCATTGACCAGCACGCATGATCTACTCTGTGAATATATTATTTTAACCCACCGAATAAAGGACTCCCCAAAATTCAAAAAGCTAAACACTTTCAGTATACAATTACAATCTAATGTGTTAAATCTTTTTAAAAATCTATTGTTACTAACATTCCAGGGAGATTATTAGCCTGTAAATCCATCAGGGCCTTGACTTCTGTGATTATTAGTGGAGGTGTTGGGGGGGGGGCCTCCATTTTTCGTAACATGCAACAAAAGCCATCCGATCAACAATTTCTTCAGTCACTCAGTTTTTTTTTTGATTGGTGTTTTACGCCGTACTCAAGAATATTTTACTTATACGACGGGGGCCAGCATTATGGTGGGTGGAAACCGGGCACAGCGCGGGGGAAACTCACGACCATCCGCAGGTAGCTGGCAGACCCTCCCACATTCCAAAGAGATTATTAGCCTCTGCAAGTTGGGTGATGTCTAATACTAATCGGGTGCTTTTACCTATGTAGCGTCCAGCCATAAAGCTTTTCTGATTTTCACTAATTAGAGATGACAATACTGGTTTTAAACGATTCGCCACCACCGCAGTAACACTTTTGTAAGACACATTCAACAAACTTATAGAGCACCAATTTGATAAGATGTATCTATTTATACAGTTGATTATGCACACTGTTGCTGTGTTTCGGATGGTCTTCCATGTATATATGCTTGATTGTAAAAATGTAAATCATTCGAAAAATTAAAAAAAAAAACATTCAACTGTAAATCCATCAGGGCCTTGACTTCTGTGATCCTTTAACTTTTTTAAATGTTGCTAATTCCTCCCTGGTAAGTTCCCCTTCCATACTGAGCTTCTGGTTGTCTGACAATTTCCTTACATTTTCTACGTCTAGCATGCTTTCCAAATCTACAGAAACGACACCAGCCTCTGTGCATAACTTCAGCTTTCGGGCAATCACTGAGTGATCTGACTTGTAACTTATATTTATATCAGGCTTTTGAACAGAATGTTGCATATTTCTTCAGATAAAAAAGAAATCTAAACGCGCCTGTTTAATGGGAGAGGGCTGTCTCCAGGTGTATCTTCTCAACTCTACACTGGCATCTCTCCAAGTATCTACCAAGTTAAATTCTTCCTTCAGGTCTAAAACCGATGAACGAGATTTTGGGTTATTTACATTCTTATAGTTAAAGCAATCCGTTTCCGGATCTTGAACCAAGTTCCAATCTCCACAGTTGATAATATTTTCCGATTCCCATTCATATAAAAGTTTTTTAAATTGTCAAAAAAGGAAGGAGTGTCTGAATTTGAAGCATAGAGAGTTACAAGTGTGAAGATAATTTTATGCTCATTACTTTTAATTTCGAGTAAAATAAAATTCCCAAATTGCCTGTCTTTCTTTATTCTTAAAATTTCAGATTTAAAATTATTTCTAAATAGCACTGCTACTCGTCTGGAGTGTTTTTTGTAGGCAGTATAAGACACCTTGTATCCACACTCTGAGGCAATCTGTCTTTCTATCTCATTTTTGGAATGGACGATTTGTAGAAAATAAACTGAAAAAATCTTTTCCCTTTAGATATTAAAAAACATCCAACCGTTTGGATCTATTATTTAGTCCCTGACGGTTTGCTGGGGCAATACTTACTGCATCACTCGCCATAATGGCTTACAATATAATTTTTGAATCCCATGTAACATACATATTTATATGTTAGTATATTAGCTGTTGGTAGGTGACATTCTCTTATATCAGATTTTGATGACAATGGTTGAATTTTAAAATACAATGGGTTACTTGAAGTAAAGGTAGTAAAACATCAGGCAAGGGTATTATCAACAGATGTTGCCTATAGGGTATCATCAATAGAGAAGCTCCCGGTTCCAACGTTTTACAATTTATTAGGAAAAAAATAAATAAGGAAAGAAACAAATATCAAGAATTACATAGATGGATGGAGTAAGAGGAATCACTTTGAAATATACTGATCTTATTAATTTTGTAAATGTCCCATTTAATTGATTCTAGAGGTTGAAAACTGTAATTGTACAGAAACTGTCTTATGTAGTATAATTGAAAACTAATTTTGCAACTAAATTTGGACAAATAAAAACTAATCTTTAATCCGCAAGTTTAAATCTACCAGAGTGTAATGAATAGAACCACAATTTTAGTTGATTATAATAATAATAGAATATAAAGTTTTATAGCAATATTGGTATTGCCTAAAATCACTTCATCACTATATTCACTTCATTCTCATTGTCCTTAAAGAAATCCAAAAATTAGGAAAAACAAGTTTTACTAGGAAAAACTGTGCTCTGTCTTTTACACTCCAAGAAGCGTAGACCCACACAAAGGCCGCAAAATGGATGGCACTTGAAAATGAAGTCCTTCTTGAACTTGATTTGGAGAGATTGATTGATTTTTTCAATGTGTTATGAAATCACCCACAAAAAGGAAAAGAACTAGAAATAAACAGATAAGGCACACAGAACTCGTAGATTCGACAGATTCTTCTCCTATATCGAGTTGAGGTGGGCGACACGAAAAACACGTACAGAAATACATAATGTACTCAGCCTACTGAAAAAACACTGATCCGTCCATGAATCTTACTCAACACACAAGTGTCGTGTACGTCGTAAATTCCATGAAGAGTACATAAGGGTTATGCAAATTGAGAAAGAAATAAAACATGAATTTTACACGTGGCAGGAATACCATACTGACGTCGCAAGCTGTAGTCTGAACTTTTCCCAAAACTTCCGGACTGAAATGGAGCCAGTCCGCATTACGTTATAATCAAAAGCGTTATACACACGTCACTAGGGGCGTTCCGGTCCCAGCACCTAATCACAAAATGTATTTACAGCTTGAAAGACAGACCGAGTAATATTGGGTTCCATTCTACCCTTCTCTCAGTTATGCTTAGAATTCGATTTACTTGTGGAATGAACCTTCCAGCTGTCCGAAGCTGAAACACGAGTCTCTAACACTAGTTGTGTCACTTGTAGCCTGATAGGAGTTTGAAAGTTGGATATGTTTCTGAGCTTTAAGAAGCCATCTTTCCACGTGATATATTTAGAGCCCCTGGGAGATCGGGTCTCACGGACTTTCTTGTTCATTTCAAATTACATGCCAATGCAAGGATGTTATCTTTGTTGGCTAAGGTCAGGGTGGTAATACCTATTACGGCTGAAAGGGTGGGGGTGTTGGTGGGGGGGGGGGGGGGGGGCTCCATTTTTCGTAACATGCAACAAAAGCCATCCGATCAACAATTTCTTCAGTCACTCAATTTTTTTTGGATTGGTGCTTTACGCCGTACTCAAGAATATTTTACTTATACGACGGGGGCCAGCATTATGGTGGGTGGAAACCGGGCACAGCCCGGGGGAAACTCACGACCATCCGCAGGTAGCTGACAGACCCTCCCACTTTCGGCCGGAGAGGAAGCCAGTATGAGCTGGACTTGAACTCAGAGCAACCACATTGGTGACAGGCTCCTGGGTCATTACGCTGCGCTAGCGCGCTAACCGACTGAGCCACGGAGGCCCCCCACTCAATTTTAAGTCATCAATGTCTAATTTTTGTCACTAATTCCACATTTAGACCCTTATAAAATGGGATGCCATACAAAACAAGCTTTTTTTTTCTATGGTGAATTTCAAGCAAAGTTACCTTGTCCTCGAGGGTTGAAATCTGTACACATACTTCTTCTCGCGTGCGAGGGATGGTTTTGGAAGACAGAGTTTTAATTTTCTGTGCATGGAAATTCACCGTTTCGGTGTGGTCATCTACCACGGATTTTACATTCCGGATAACTTGTACAGCACCTCTAATTTCCGACTAAAGTCTTGCACAACACCAGCCAGAAAATCTTATTAAATCCTCTTACGGATATGCAAAGACTTACCTTATTCTGTACGTTGACATCAGCATCCCACTCCGCAAGAATACGAACAATGTCCACGTGACCTCGTGATGACGCGACGTGTAAAGGTGTCTCCCCATTCTGTTACATAATATAAAGGCGAGAAATCAGTGGTAGCCAACGATATGCGGCAGGTATGTGGAATATACTTATAAAGTAAAGCCATATAGTTTGATATAAAGCCACGATCCAGTTGGTTAAGAATGCGCTGCAAGAGTGCCTGTCTGAAACGCTAAAAATTCTGATAGCGGCGCTTATCGAGATCACTCAGTCTGAGTCTAAACCTGTGCTAAAGGGTTTTAGCATCTAATCTTTCGCTATGTTCCTGCTCATTTTTAATCAGCCTTACATGACGAGATCCTGTTTGACTATATGAAACGACAAAAGCGAAATAATAGAAGTGCATGAGCATATTGCTGAATACTGTTTGTGTGTGTAAGAACTTAAGTTATTATTTTTATTTATTTATTTTTTTGATTGCTGTTTTACGCCGTACTCAAGAATAATTCACTTTTACGACGGTGGTTATAATTATGGTGGGAGGAAACCGGGCTGTCACCCAGGACCATTCGCAGGTTGCTTCCAGACCTTTTCCTTTTTAATCCTAATTCAATCCAGACATAGCATGTTAACAAAAACCATAAGAGAAGAAAGGGTATGTGCAAGAATAACATTTATGTATGTACACTTGGGATTTAATGTCGTACTGAACAATTTTTCAGTCGAGGAACACGTTTGTGTACATATACTGTGTGTCTTCTTGTGGCAGGACAAGTCCGTGGCCTCTCATTCACTGAAGTAAAGTCACCTTCGTTTCAGTCTATCAAATCACATTTTCCCGAGAGTAAAGGTCAGTGACATGTCCGTGAATGTTCTAATCTAATATCACCCATGGAAGAAAGCATCTTCCTGTCAGTAAGGCTGATACTTTACTGTACAGAAGTAAATGTTGAGAAACCTACTCATTCGACAGCCACTGGAACTGCGGTCGCTCTGGAGATTTTCAGCCAATCATTACAAGTGTGTATTTTCTTGTTATGCAAGGTGGCATCCAATTCCTTCTTTAAAACAACATTATGCAACTGCAGTTATGTGACCTGCTTTTATCAAAACGAACACGCAATATACCCTGTGTTGTTGTTTGCCCAATACTTTCCATTATGCCTATATTTCTTCAAAATGACCGTTCCAACGATAGCCTTTAACAAATAGATGTTCAGGGAGATATTTGTTAAGCTAGCATTTCTACGTCTACTGTGGAATGAAATTGTTCCATACATACTGAACAAAAATATAAACACAACACTCAAAAATACTGTTTTTCAAAGGGGGCATAAAATGGCTTAGCAAACGGGGCTGAGCAATACACTTCCATTACTGACCGAAACGGACAACAGATGGTAACCTGGTGAGATTGTCATTGTGACTTGCGGAATGCTTTCCCACTACTGGTTCATTCTCTGCAAAGTGAGTAAATTACAGTGTGAAAATTGTACCAAAAAAAACTTCGGTATCATTGCTTTTAAGATCATTTTTAGATAGCCTAATTATATTGGGCGAAAGTGAATACGCTTTACAGATAAGCACAGTATGCAAATCACAGAACTTGTTTTGAGCGTTCGTTAAATGTCCATTCGTTAGGGTGTTTAATATCGGTCATCTTCTGACCTGTAAGTAGAAGTAAAACTTTAATGATATGCCACACAACTTTAATTCGGAAGAGGAAAACACATGTTTAGTTAGAGTTTCTGACATGCACCCGTCACATGCACATTGGTAGAAAGATACATTTTTTGTACGTATTTCCTTAATTTCCGACACACATCAATGAGATTTTTTTTACGTTTCCTGGTGAACTCCACAAACAAAACGATATGTCGCACATAGCCGAGGTATCTTCAAATATGACCCCGGAGTTTCGCTGACCAATCATGTAACACAGCTACAAACACATCTGACACAACAAACCGGTCGAATCGTAACGTATCTGTTTAAAAGTGTCACATGAAAAGAAAAAGCATCTTATCTCTTCCTGCTGGGAAGAAAAGACAATAAAAGCCCATTTAACTACAAATGTCCAAATGCCAACTGGCAATCATCGAATTATTCAAGTAAAACATTATCATGTTTTATGGGAACGTATCTGTTGTAAACAAGCCATGTTCTTCAGATCGGAAGTCCTTTCACCTGTGCTGCCTTAGTTAACGACTCAAGATCTTCGGAGGATAATGTGTACAGTCAGCAGTAGGTCTTCAAATGGAATCCAGATTTCATCGGCTCGGGTAGGCCACCGCATGTGTATTTTGCAAAACTTGTTATGTTTGGAGATGAAATTCACCAACACATCAGAGTCTTTCAAATCGACATCTTTCACTTTCCCGATGTAGCAATCGTTGTCGTAAACTGCCACAATTATCTGATTTTCCAGAGGGATGAATTGAACAGAACTCTCAGTCTGTACAGCGGCGGCTGACTATTCTCTCGTTAGCTTGATTCGAATCTGCTCCAACTGTCTCTTCAGAACCTATGGTGATTGCGGCGTCCGATGATGGCTTGGATGACATGTATCACACCGTCGTCAGTAGACTGGACGGCGTGGAGCTTGAGCGTACCGGGTACTGGTTTTGCGTGTAGATTATCTGAGCTTCAGAAGTCGCATCGTACTCAGTCCGAGAATAAAAGTGATACTGCATTCACCTCTCATCTGGGACGCCAAATTATAAAAGTCATATCCGTCTTGAATGGTCGCCTTTCATTGCTTAACGCCCTGAATGGCCATTCGTTTACAGGTAGCACGAATGCCATCACACGGCCCCTTACCGTGCCCCGCTTTGAAATAGTTTCAGGGAGTCGGAGGTCCGAATTCCTCCACGTGCCTGGCAATAAGTTGGAAAGTAAAACGGTTTTGTACGGAGATGACGGCCTTTCTGTCCAGCATATAACTTTACCCCTGGCAGGATTGCTCAGATCTGTGGAATGAGAGCTTTCAGTATTGCGTGCACAGAAACGGAATTGTGATGATTGACGTCCGACACGAAGGCAAAATTGGTATGCGCAAGGACTCCACTTTCAGTTTTATGGTATATGACCACCGAGTGAAATGTTGCAGCGGTGGCGTTGCAATATGCTGACTGTATTTCATTCATTGTTTGGCAGAGGAAGTTTTCTGCAGAATCCATTGACATGGAATTGAACAATGACATGGTCGGTTGGCAAATTCTGTTTCAGGTCATGGAGAGCCTTGTACTGGGTTCATACCCGGGAAAATTGATCCAAAAATGCCTGATAGTTGTCCACCATCTTTGTTTTAAATGTTTCTCCCCTATCAAAGATTTTAACGATTCACATTTTCTTCTTGCCCTCAAAGTCTAAAGACCTCCATTCCTCGTATTCTATCTTTTTTGGACACAGCTCTGCTCACAACTTCAGGGTTTGGGGATATTTTTATTCCCCGAGAGATCAGGCATTTCAGCTTCAACGCCATGTTCTGGTGATTCGTACAAAAGCATTTGTTTTTGGACAAAAGTGAGCTGAAATAGATATATGCAGGCCGGAGTTTGCAGAGGAGAGAGAAAGATATCCGCCTGATGTTTGGATTTCCCATGAGGAGTTTTTCGTGCAAATTGTGGAGATAATCATTCATTATCCGCACTTGATTCTTTTCGCCCTCCATCTTTGTAAAATCTTTCTCTCCTGGCATAATTCCGCTGACATCATCGAGCTCTAGAAATGTGTTGACCTGATCCGCTGGCTGAATTTTTATGGGATCTCGTCGGGTACGTTTTAAAGAAGCAAGCGTGTTTGATGTTATATTACCACACCGTCGATGACATGTCTCCGCTGCTATATTAAGGCTGAAGGCAAATCGGTATTTCTTGATGATTTTCCCACTGATGACCCGGTTGATGATAGCCTGCTTTTGCTGGGATGGGTTCTTTGTTAGATGAGGGCATTCCGCATGCACGCTGTTTCCAAGATGCAGACGCCTCATCACAGGAACCTTCTTTCTTAGATCTCGCTCTGTCTTGGACTTCGGCGTTAGCTCGGGCTTGGGCTGTAGAAGGACCTTTTAGGGATGACGATTTTGAAACTTTTACTTTGAGGCGCTCGCACCTCTTTTGGATACTCTTGGATTTTCGTTTCTTGGTGTTCAACTTTTGTTTTAAAGTGTTGTCTTTATTTCTGTCCTGCTTTAGTGCTTTTTTTTGCCCTCTAATGGGGGCAGTCCGAACAGGAAAAGGAAACGGCACAGGGAGGCGCGGGGAGTTGGACCCCGTGATGAGGAAGGTTATGTGACGCTTACTTTTAGGGTTGGCAACATCTATACATTAAATTTTGGGGTCAAAATTGACAATATGTTTAAGGTTGTTTCTGCACTTTTCTTTTAACAGTGGTATTAACAATTCTTCAGTGCGTCTGGTGCGGAAAAAGACATTTTGATACAAGTTGTATGGAGAAAGATTATTGTGCAGATTTCTTATAAAGATTATAACATACTTAAAGTAGTATATTATCTGGAAGGATGTTGAGAAACGTAATGATGAATTTAAATCCACCAAAAACAATGGATTTACTGCTTTAGTCAATCATCAACCGACCGTCCGGTGCCAATCAGTGGGTGATATGGATTCCAGCTATCCAGGCTGTCGTATAAATTTTAAACCATAGTGGTCGATGTTGAAGTTAAGATTTATGACAATGGCACACCTGGCCAAAATTTAGATTCTGAGTTTTCAGATGCTGAAATTGATATTTGTCCGGGCATTTCCCATCGCTCTTGCTTTAATGACTGGTAAACTATAGCTTTAACCTCGCTACACCCTACATTTCATGTGCTAATATCAAAATATAATATTTATATACTATTCACAATGGAAATCATTCTATTCGCCGAGGGAATCGAAATTTATACCAACATGTATATGCAATGACAACTGCATGTTATTGCCGGCATTCCGAATAGCCAATTCCTACATAGTCGAGTACAATGTCATATCGGCGTTAGTGTATTGAGATTTGTTACCATAGTAAACAAATCTTTCGAGATCAGTTGTATTGAGCCTCTCGTGGCTTTCAACTGTAAAATGGCATGAGCAGATAAGGCTGCTTTCGATTGATACAGAACCTTTTTCTGTATTTCTACGCTTTCTTGAGTATCAAATCGTCTGAAATTTTCATGGTTCAACGATGACCTGTTTTAACGACAGTATGCAGAATTTCAAATGATTTGTGGAGAAATTAGAAATCCTATTTTTCACCAAGTTTTGCCTAAAAAAGTCAATAAAACCAGGCTAAATATCCAGTGATCTTAAGTGCCATAGTACTCAGATCAATGTACCCTTTTTTAACTCATTTCAACGGTACATACACGGACAGCCAATTATGAGTAACTGACAAATCTGGACAATAATCCTTTAAGATAAAGGAAAACAACTTACCTTATTCTGTACGTTGACATTAGCACCATGCTCGACAAGGATACGGACAACGTCCACTTTACCGCGTGATGCTGCCACGTATAAAGGTGTAACCCCATCCTGTTATATAATACAATGGCAAAAACTCCTTTAAACATGTCCAAAAGTACGGTCGAGTTGTAATCCGTAAAATGGTACATACTAGAGGTAGTGAACGAAAATTACTAATAAATACAACTGTACTGTTTTATAGGAGACTTTCTTTTACCTTCTGATAGTCGGTGTTGTCAGTGCTCTTACTTTACTGTGTGTGCATGTCATGTATTTTTTAACAAAGCTCAACGATGTTCTGCCTGCATACAGTACTTATAAAGGCCTTATTACAAAGCAATTATCAGCTTTGCAGCTATGATAGTTTTCTCTCTCCTGCTGTGGAAATATGGGAAAAGCTGCATTTTTTTCATGATTTGATCGCAATTTGCGACACAAGAATACTTCGCTAGATAAAAATAAGTGCGGATTCGCAATCAAGACGTCAAATCACGTCAGGTAACATGTTAAGAATGTTCAAACTCAACGTTTTCGTTTTCAAATGACATGACTTCCGCTGTATCACTTAAAACCTAATTTGCGTACACACTGCATTCTTTTTCTTTCCAGATATTGTCCAGAGAACGCTTATTATGTGTGTTAAATTTCACGTTGATCTGACATGGGGTTTTGAAGGAAATGACTGTCAAATTGTTTTACTTCAACCCAATAAGAACACCAGTTCAGGTGACACGAGGTAACCAAATTTTAATTCGCCAAAATTCCGCTAAATATGCAACATATACCTAAGTTTAACGAATTTTTGTTGAGCGTTTTTAGTTGTTGAAGTTTTTCAGTTTTGTAAACTGTATAAATTGGGACTTTTTGGCATCAACTACTTCCGGTTTGCTGATGTCACTTTTTGTTATGTAAAATTTGTCTTCTTGTCTAGGGATAATAGTAGGCCTTAAGATTGCGTTTTATCGGCTGCAGATATACTTATTTCGGATTTTGAGCTTACCTCTACCGGTTTTGCTAAAATTACATTTTCGGAGTCAGCGTTCAAAACCTAATCAGATAGAACTATTAATTTAACCCTTTATATTTGATAAAAGAGGAATGCCCACAACCAAAGGCCACTATAGGTCCTCCTCAGCTACAAAAGTTACAGGTCAAAGAAGCAAAACGGTAAGGTAGATCTTTACTAAGGGACGATGCACGTGCATATATGATGCATGATATATATTTATACAAAAACACACACATATATATATCTGCTAGTTAAATATACATAAATCAGTAAACAAACTACTAACACTGGCTGAATCTTTTTATGGTTCGGAGAAATTTATGGACAATTTTAAGTCATTTGATGTTATCTGGGAGATACATTGCATGAGACCCAAACAAGAGAACATAAGATAGGTGTATAGGAGAGGAATTTTCAGTTTAAAAGAAAAGAAAAATAAACTCTTGGGCACAAGATGTTTGGAATGTTTGTGAACATGTGCTTGCTGGGGAAGGCGAACTCATGTGTTTATGGGTTTTTATTGCTGATAGACAATGGTTACAAAACAGGTCAGGTATTATACCCTAACTGGATCAACGTGAAGAGCGCCCAGTCCCATCCTGATCCTACTTTTACTTCTATTCCTAAGTATATCCTTCTTCAAATTCAGTATTTCCATTTAAGGATATCTCAGAGAGATATGGTGGACAGAGACCATTTACAATTTTATAAAATTTCCATAATTTGTGTCTCTGCCGGCGGACATAAAGCTGCTCCCAACCGAAGACCTTTATAACGGCACTGTTCGACGTCCGACGTAGACCTCGAGTACAAATTAGGGTTGCTCAACTCTGAACATGTTCCGGACTCTGTACAAGATTAACACTGCTATTATCAAAATTAACGCAAGCGCGTTCTAGAGTCACACGGATTGTACTAAAATAATGCGTAGTCATTTATTATCTACTTAATGTTATTTTAGCCCCTGTCATAAAACTTACTTTTTTATTTTTACGAGTTATATCTTGGACGTGCAGATACAATTTGCCGTTTTCCTGTAGTGTAATGCCAAGATGTTTATGGAAACAACCAATCTTCACTTCTACCTCATCCAAGAATAACGTGGAATAGTTTGGCTCTTTTGCATTGTCTTAATGTGATTGTATGTTAAATGTGATGACCACACTGCATTTTGGGCATTTCTAGACCTGCGACGTCTAATGAATTGTAATTAACATCACGGTATTTTTTAACCTAATTCTGCTTAAATCATGGTGCCATGGGGCGTGTGAATTGCTATTATTTATGTATTTAAATGAACAGTTAGAATAAAATCCTGACTAAGGTAAACTGACCAGAGGCCTTAATTCCGCCGTTACGGATAACCATTTGCCAACTATCACAGTGTCGTCGATGCTCTGGTTTTACTCTCTATGTTCTCTATGTGCGTTTTTAATGACATTTTATCACTTTTAAAAGAAATAAACAATGAGTAAACATGCTTAGTGTTTGACTAGATTCTATTTATAGAAACACGAATGAACGCGTTACACCAACATTTTTCTAAGCACCTTATCAAGTAACCTTCCATTCCCAATTGTCTCAATTTATACAAAATGTCCAACATGCCATGCTTTATCTACGGCTTTGCTAACGTCTAAAATTACAAGACAGGCTCCTTCTCCTCTATCCAAGGCTTGGTGCACATTGTGTACTATTTGGGGCAACTGGTAAATCGTAGTCTTTCTCCTTAAAACTACAATTGTCTGAGATCAATAAGTCATTGTCCTTACAATACTCGTAAAATCGTTTGTAAACAGTTTTATTTGATATGTTAAATATATGACTAAGAGGAGACCCAGACGGATAGGATTCTGTTCACCGGGAGAAATTAAACAGCTTCTTCACTATAAGGGCAATACATAAGACAGTGTTTTAACATGAAGTTAGAAATCATATCGATACCACAGGCATTACAGACCATTTTCAGGACACCATCTTTAGAAATGTAAAAATTATTAGCACAAAAATGTTTGGTCACGTGACATTTTCACCCAATGGTCAGACTGTAATATTTCCAACAGAGGAAGTTCTCACGGTAAATCACTACATCCTACGCGTTGCACAACTGCAATTTAAATTTCAGTTCAATCGCGTCAGCTGTTTCGTCGGATAAGATTTTTATTGCAACAAAATTCAAGAAGACCGCCAAGTCACGTGACCGAAATTCCACAAATGTTTTGATACACGACTTCAGGTCCTTATCTAAAATACATCTAAGTTTCATGAAAATTCAACTGATCATTTCCCCCAGAAACGTGTTACAATTTTGTCTGAAAATCATAATGCACACACCAAAAATGACGAATTTCGAACACCTTTTGCAATTTTTGTTTCTATTTACATAAAACCTGCACGTCACAGCGAAAAACTAACTGCGGATTCGAAATCTTGATGTCAAAGTGCACTGAACAACGTTTTAGTTACGTTTTTTGAAACGGCCATTAAACTTGACCCACTCTTGCCCTATTTATGACTATTTTACGACTGAAAACATCACTGAAATAAATACATAAATTCTGGCAACGCAAGAGAACATATTTCTCATATTGAATATAACTATTGCTATAAAAGAATTGTAGTAAAGTTTATCTTGTTTGGTATTTTGTACAGCCCACCTAGCAAAGACGTAATCGACTTTAACAAACCTGTATCATCTGTTTTACAGAAGTGTCACCGGAAAAGAAAAAGCGTATACTTTTTCATATTGGTATTCTTAAAAGTGCTCACCATCAGCCAATTCATTGACATCATCGCGTCATGTACATTCTTCCCCCCAAATCTCAAAACCAGCAAGAGTTCAGCCTGGGTCTGGCATTTTGATTCATATGTCTTGACAAATTTTCTATTTAAGATATTGTTAACTGACGTCACTGACCAATTTCTGACCTTCCATGTTCTTAAAACTTCATACCCACCCAAAGCAAAGGTATGCATTAACACTTTAAGGAAGTTTACTAAAACCCAACAGGAAATTTTTAAACAACACATTTAAGAGATTAACTGCCTCACGATTCTAAGAGAGACTTATGATGTCAACATGGCTGTTTGTGCTTTCTGTGAATAGTTAATCGACATTTTAGATCTAATCAAGCCACCATATATGTCAATTGCTCTCTTTACCAAAAAGTAATTACTGCCAAGGAAAGCATAAAGTATAGAAAAAAAAAACACAAACAAAAACGCATAAAGTGAAAAAGAAAACCCAGTAACGCATGCCGTGAGCGATGGTGTACAGATGAAAAACTAAAATGTTACTCTTTCTGGTGATGGGTAAATAATTAAGATCGACGTTTTCGGTAAGCCTCTATTCCTATCCGGCCTAAAACGACTCGTCTTTTGACCTTGATTATGTTGAATTAAGTACCTTATAAATGAAACAAAATGCAGTAAACTTTCGCAACCCAGAAGCACGTACCTGATCTTGTACGTTTATATCAGCCTTCTTCTCTATCAGAAGACGGAGGAGATCCATGTCATCACGTGACACTGCCTGGAGTAGCGCTGTTTGTCCTCCCTGTGTAAACATAGATGAATCGGTAGATATATATATAGAAATGGAAGATAGAAACGGTAGATATATATACATGGAAATGTCTCATCAACAGGTAGGCTTTAGGTAGCAACTCTTAACTGAGCCTTTGTAATTTTGAACAATTTCTCTGCACAGTTACTTTGTGACCAAGTCCTGTTTAATGATGTAGATTTTAAATTACTTAAAACAGTTTCTTTAGTGAACAGGTATTCGATAAAATATCCAAAACAAATTTTTGTCATAGGTTCGCATTAAAAAAACAGGTGGTAAAATTGTTTCCTGCGAAAGGTGGGGGCGGCCCCCCCCCCCCCCCCTCCCCCCCTTCTTCCGATAAAAGTGAATGTGGGTGTCCACTTGTCCACGACAAGTAACGAAGTCTCTCTTGTGGCAAGTTTGGGACGACGAAGCTATATATACTAGTGCAAACCTTGTCACTCGGTTTTGGTCGCTCCCAAAAAGTACGTCTAAACATTTAGAGTATTGTAGGAAAATCGGGCAGAGATCTGTAGATACTTCTACCGGAGAAAGAAGCGTGAAAAGTATACTGTATTTTAAATTAACATCGCTTTAATATACACCATTAATCCGTAAGGCACGGTTTTTAGGAATGTCCATAAAGGTGGTTAAATTTCCGGCTCGACGTGCAAAACAAACTTTTGTGTAGAAAACTTCCGTAGTCTTGAACCACGTACCTGATCCTGTACGTTTACATCAGCGCTCGTCTCTACCAGAAGACGAAGAAGGCCTAGATGACGACCTGACAGGTTTAATGATGTAGATGCTGTTTGTCTATTTTGCAGCTGCCAATACTGTTAAAGTTAAACAACAATAAACTCATAAAAATGCTGTATCAGTATGTAATACTGCACGGGTACATAAGTCATAAGATGTGCTTAAGCATCCCTAAGGCCTCTCCATCGGCACTGTGTTCATGTGATTGATTATTAAAAGAGATAACATCACAGCGTATTGAGTAATTCTAAATCAGCAACCAATAATAAAATAGAAACGGCATGTTTGCCTACTTCTGCTAAGCCCTTTTCTTGTGTGCTTCTAAGTTACTACTTTGTAAACATGTACAGTTACAATGAAACCTTAATGAAATGTACAGGAAACTATATTTCACTGATTACGTGTGACAATATGTCAAGTATCAAACTGCCGATTATGATGAATATTCCGCATTCTTCCACTCATAAACTGACCGTCATTATATAAGTTAAATCTGTTCCAGTATGGCTTTAAAATGCAGCAATCTATATGTATAATGTAGTAACTTGCACTGATGTGCACACAAAATGATAATAATATTACATAATACAATGACGACAATGTGATGACACGTAACCTGTAAAGTGAGGGAATTGATTGCTGCGTTTCCTCTGGAAATGTTATCGTAAGCCATGGCGTTTGATAAAATTTGGCAGTTCACTAGTTTACGCTGCAGCTATACAAGATCAGAGACAGTGTGTACGATGAAAAATCAATTGCAAACGGTACCCTTAGAATGGCGCTACTTTGTGACATGTATTGCAGAGATTGTTAAGACGTCTCTTTTAATCACCTGTTTTACAGAAAAACGGCATATCTGCAGTTTTATCATTGCATGTTTTTTTGAACTGACAGCAAACTGCATGAACCTAGTCATATCTTATCTTTGTTTTGCTTTGCCTTGTTTGGCATACCTTCTACGTTGTGTACATAGCTCAAGAGACTGGAATACTTAAACGTTTATTAAGTAATCCGTCACAGATAGTTCAATGAACGTCAACAATAGGGAATATACATGAGGTCTAACACAAATTACAAACTCGTGGACCGTGCATAGTTTGCATGTAGATTGGAAACAAGTGTATATAAATTAAAACTGATTAGAGCTGTTAATAGGAGCTTGATGTTAATTTCATAAATGTCATAAAAGTGATTTTTCATGCATCTATTTGCCACGGTTAATGCCCTTAACGCCTGTATCAAATTCTATTTTAAAATTATCCGTTTATGTATATACAACATAGATGAACATATGGAATTACACCAAGTCTGATACACATAAACATGTTAAAGTAAGAGATGATTTAAATTGTTATCGATACGGAAATCCAATGTTTACCCCTCTTAAAGATCCACCTTCCTGATGGAGAAGACTAAACCGATCCTTCTCACCACGAGACAACGCCTGGCACAAAGGTGTTTTTCCTCTCTGTGTGAACATAGATAAAATTGGCGAAAATGACAAAGTTTATAGTAAGAAACACGTAAACATCGGTAAATAACATGTCAGGGTTACGTGCGTTTTCCATACTCGCCACACTCATGCACAATCACCAACCCCGGTTCTGAGCGAAGAATATTTAGAATATCCAGCTCTGGGAAAACACACCCATCATCCCCAGCACGTGGCGCATGGCTTCCACATACTTCCCATGGTGAAGAAACGTTAAACGTCCACTAACATGGCGGCCAAGTATATGCGTCATATAGTTTGCCAAAGCGTGTTCTGGGTAGATAATATTTTTCATCTATAGAACTAACTGACATCAAACAAATTACACATTCGTGAGTGGGGTGTTAAGCAAATAATAAATGATTATGGAAATGCAGCAGTGAATCATTCACGTGGGCATGTACCAATTACCAATACTTGAGCACAGTGCACACAAGTTAGAAAACGAAACATTAACATTCCCTTGCTAGCTATCTAAATGACACACACATATAAATGCATCAATTATTTGTTTGGTGTACTATACTAAACCCCTTTAAAACTGGTTAAAGAAAGAAATTGTGCAATAAAATTTCCCGAAAATAAACATGTTGAACGAATATAATTATAAAAGTGCAACCGACATCAGAATATGGAGCGTCGTGAAGACTTAGGTCTTGCACGAAGGGTGTGAACCACGTCACCCTTCTGCCTCGCGGTGATCATTTGTAGTATGATCTTGTTACTCTGACCCACCAGGCCTGTTTCGTTAGAACTAGTTAAATTATTAAAGTAATCAAGCCTTTAGAATGCTCGCTGCAAGATTAACGAAACAGGAAGTGCATGCATCTTTACTCATATGCTTGCAGCACTTTCCCAACTGCAGAGATATTTCAGGACGTCAGGATGGTCTGTTCTCTGGACTCCGGCTGGCAAGGTATACATACTTTCGCGAACTTTCAGTTTAACTTTTGTTCAGGTATTGAACATTTCACGTTGTCAGAGATGGGATATCTCCAGTCTTCAGTGGTCTTTTGATTAAAAAAATATTTCGGACGAAAACTACCATAGATTGAGGCACATGTTAAAATGATATACGTTTATATCAAAGCACAGTTTCTTTGTTGAGTTATAGAATACAAATACAGTGTTTATACCCAAGCGAAAGGAAAGTGTTTTAGAGTCTTTAACATACTAATGCTAAGGATGAGATATTTCGATGTAGTTGCCATTGTGCTTCCGCCGATAACTACCTTTCAGTGAAACAAGACAAGAAGTGTATTACCTGATCCTGTACGTTGACGTCAGCGCCCTGCTCCACCAGAATACGGACAACGTCTACGTTATCACGAGACACAGCCGCATGTAGAGGAGTCTCCTCATCCTAAAATTACACATAATACAAAGTATGGGTTTATAGAATGTTTCTTCAGCTTTATAGAAGGCTTATTACGCGCGCAGCAGAAGCAGTCAGAAGTTCCAGTAACTTGCCATCTCCATGTGGCACATCTTATCTGGGCCTATATTTGTTCGAAGGCAAAAACAGTTCCCCCTATTACAAACCTGTTCGGCGAGAGGAATAGATTCAATTCTGGCACTGTAAATTATCATTACTTAGGCAGCAATGCACCGAAGGGTCCTGCATATGGCGTGTACATATCTCGCCTTGTATCATTTGTTAGATCCTGTGTGTTGTGTGACCATTTCAATAAACGCCAAAAGCTATTACAAAAACTAGCGTGTAAAGGTTATTCCATCAAACGTCTCCATTTCAAGTCTCTTAAGTTTTACAATGAGTATATTTCTCTTGCAAGTAAATATGGATAGAGCGTCCAGAATCCCTCACTCTGCTTCATGATTGTGTCTAATTCCGCTTAACCTTGTGCTAGGGGCTGTATATTCATTGTGTTAAATTAGATCGCCACGTTGGATATATGAACAGTGTTTCAATATTATAAATGTTTTGAATATTGACAACTTACAAATTGAAATGATACACGACTCGACTACTGATTTAATTCATTTTTATCCTGCCGTATGTGAGATTGTCTGTCAGCAGCCTGCAGATGGTCGTGGGTGCGTGCAAAGAGAGGCAGCAGAGGTAAAATTGACATAGGTAAAGCCTAATGAATGGCTACCTTGAGCAGAAGCCCAACATGCCACGGCGACATTATCAACAGATGTTTTGACAAGAGATTCTCAGCAAAATACGGGTATTGACGTCATGGTGTCAATCGAGATAACATCACCTCAGTCCCACTGAACACATATGAGATGCTCTTGGAAAAGTCTTCGTGCCTTGAGGCGTTAACCCCAAGATGTTCAAGAGTTGGGCGCCATATTGGTACAGTAAGGGCTCGGGCTCCATAATGTTGTCTTGACCGGTGTTAGGCAGTCAATGAGACAACGTTGCCTTACTGTTGTTAATGCGATATGGGAGCATAATGAGCACTGGGCAATCTTCTGTATGAAGACAAACTAAGCAAAATGACACCCTGTCATTTCTCTCAACATTTTCTCAGTTTTCTTTCCTCTATATTTTTAGAAATGTTGAATATGGAGGGGGTATTTCGGACATCCGGATTCCAGTTGTATATGTGTATGTTTTGAACATAAAGTAACACGTGCAGTTTCATTTTTGTTTCAGTATATTTTTGTTGAGGACTGGTTGACAAATACGTATCTTGATGCCTAGATGAAATGTTTTACTGTGTACAAAACAGACACGGTTCAAACTGCTGAGGTAAACAGTCACAGAACTCAACACATCGACCGAAAATAGCAAACAAACTATCACACATTAGTACAGAAAGACAGTGAGTGAAGGTTAATAAACAATATCTGTTTTTCTCTTACAGTTAACACCACAGTGTATAACGACACAGTATGCACTGTGTTTGAGTAAAGAATATAAAGATAAATAGTGTTAAAACATTTCGGACCACGCAAACCACGAAGCTGATCCTGTACGTTTGTATCAGTGTAAACACAATCCGCAATCGGTAAAAAAACTATGAAAAAAAACAACATACAATATGGTATATTCCATCACAAACACAGACCACGGTCCACAATTTCAAAACCTGCATGCTATTTATATATGACAGTAGGTGTGATTTTTTTTTTTTTTTGATTGGTGTTTTACGCCGTACTCAAGAATATTTCACTGATACGACGGCGGCCAGCATTATGGTGGGTGGAAACCGGGCAGAGCCCGGGGGAAACCCACGACCATCCGCAGGTTGCTGGCAGACCTTCCAACTTACGGCCGTTGAGGGAGCCAGCAGTAGGTGAGAGCCCGTTCCACAGAAACATCAAGACAAAGCGTCTTCGGTGATATTTTGACACCATTCATAAGCAGATATATGGTCATATTTAAACATTAGGGATTCAGAAAGTCTTACAGAACACCAGCCAGAAAATCTTATTAAACCCTCTTACGGATATGCACAGACTTAGCTTATTCTCTACGTTGAGATCAGCATCACGCTCCGCAAGAATACGAACAATGTCCACGTTACCACGTGATGACGCGACGTGTAAAGGTGTTTTCCCATCCTGTTACATAATATAAAGGCGAGAACTCAGTGGTAGCCAATGATATACGGCAGGTATGTGGTTAAAGCTGATAACGTAAAGCAATACAGCTTAAAATAAACACGCGATCCTCTTGGTTAACAATGTGTTACAAAAGCTCCTGTCTTAAACGCTAAAAAGTCTGATAGCAGCGCTTATCGAGAGCACTCAGTCATCGGTTGAACACGTTAAGAGAATCGTATCCCAAGTATAAAACAGTGAATTTCAACCCGGCAGTTTACATTACAGATGTCGTGTATATCAATGTTATTGCATTTAGGTTCTTCATACCGGGTATAGAGCACGCTATCAGAGGAAAAATCACAACTATGCACAGAGCTGACCGAAGTGTTCAGGCCCAAATTTGACGAGTGCGGCCTTACAATGGGATAAATACCACACACAGGCCTTCTGTCTACGAAGTGTCCAGCAGGGTCAATGTACATGTTCAAAGGCGCTATTATTTCACCCGCAAACAATTATTTATTTATTTATTTGATTGGTATTTTACGTCGTACTTGAGAGTATTTCACTTACACGACAGCGGCCGGCATTATGATGGGTTCCAGGTAGACACTGTCAGGTACGACCAGTGAAGAAGCCAGCATGAGATGGACTTCGCAAACAGTTAAATAGCAAACATATCTAACTTCTACACGCAAAGGTCAGAAAAAATATTGTGTATGTAAAAACAGCTGAGATAAGGTCAGCAGCATCACATATACATGTGAGCACCCATAAATAAATGCGATTAAAACGCAGAAAGAAACAAGCCATTCAAGTTGTGTTCGCTAGTGTTGTCAACTTGCAAAAACGATTAATACCATAGCGATGACGAAATACCACAGGCCAATTTTACATGGTTTGTCATGTTAATACATATTTACACCATTTGATGATACAACAAAATTCACAGAAATAGGTAAAGACGTGGACGAGCTACATCGAGAAGTACACAATCCGTAATTAAGGCAGACATATCTTAATAAGTTATTGCTCCAAAAGTATGGTTACATCATATGGTAGTGTTAATAAAGTAGTGCAGGACATTCACTTTCTCTACATTTTAATATAAGCCTAAATGATATTCAAAACCCAAGTTATATATCTATTTTGATTATCGGCAACTTACAAAGGGCCCCATGCAACTAGACTGCTGGCTTTGCCTTGATTGAAGACGAGGGGTAATTTAAAAACTGATGTGAAACCCGAAAACGGACATTGTTTTATGGGATACATGTAAAGCCACATGATCCTGTTGGCTCCAAAAGTCTGATGGTGACGCTTATCCAGATCACTAAGTCATCGGTTGGCGGGCGAGGGGTAATGGAAGAATTGATGTGAAACCCGAAAATGGACTCCTCCATTGTTTTATGGGATACATATAAAGCCATATATTGGGATTTTTGTTAATAATATACGATTTTAAACTGCTCGATGTTTTCCTCGATTCATAGTAATCACATCCTTTCCCGCTTATGGTGGAAATAACGAAAAATTACACAGAGGAAGAAAAAGAAGAAAAACATTGGCTTGAAACAGAATTAATGAGAAAAATATATTTATGTTATGTTTTGTGTTTTTTTTTTGGGGGGGGGGGGTTACAGATTTTCAACCAGATTCATTTGTACAGACAGAAGTACATATTTAAATAAGAGATTCTTAGATACAATATACTCGCAAAGTCTTGAGTAACGTTCGAAATAGACTATCACACACAAAAACAAAATGATGTGTGAAGTGTTCACTAACTAAACATAACTATTGAATAGCAGAAGATAGGATGACAAAAAATTTATAAATCTGTCTTAAAAAACTAATGTGCCTTTCATTTTCACACAGACTTTGCATTTCTTTCTTTACAAATTCCACTGTCGGCAGCTGACCTCTAACTTTTAGTTTGTACATTGCGTTTTCACACACATAGTAGGTACATTTAAAGGCCGGTAATTTATCTCTTTAAAACCATGTAACATATTCGAGCAATCTGGTATTGTCTGTGCACCAGCAACTTCGTTCAACCAAACTTGGATTTCTTTCCAACATATTTACAGTCCCAATAGACGGAAAATTGTCTCCCGTTCCAAGTGGCAAAAACTACAGAGGTCTGATACAGCAGGATCTAACTCCTTTCCCAGTATGTTCGTGGTCAGAGCTCTGTTAACAGCTTTGCATTGAAACCATCGTAAGTATGTGTCACCAGTACATTTAAAAACCATATTGTTGAAGTTCCCCCAAGCTTCATTTGATAAACTAACAGTCAGTTCCTCCTTCCACTTGCGGTTTGCTCTATTGTTAACAAAACCATAATTAGTAAGGTATCGGTAATAAACTTTACAGCCATTCGAAATGTTAGCAAACAGAGCTATTTTAGTTGGTATAAGAGGCAACAGCAAAGGGGTGGAGATACTGTTCCAATCCACAGTATTACTAGCAGATTTGATTGCTGAAATGACACTTTGATATTCTAAATAGTTTGTACTGCATTCATATTTTTCTTTAAATTCTGTAGCATTTAGAAATTTCCCGTTACTGTTCAACAGGTCATTGACATACTTTACCCCTTGTTTAGCCATTTACCACACACAAACGGTTTATTACAAATAACAAACAAATCATTGTAAAAAACACATTCTCCAGGCAGATCTGAAATATTTTTTCAATTCCATGTTATTTTTAAACTTGACTCAACGAATAAAAAACCTCTTTCCAAAAGTTATTTGTAATTCTAGGTATAACAATCTGTTCCAGAACAGAGGCAGCTATTTCTAAAGGATTTTGGTGTACTATTTTGTCATCGTAAAACAGATGGGACTTGTTAGTTCCTCATATCAGTCTCTTTACCAAGGAAAGCTTTTGTGCAAATATATAATAGTTTTCAATAGTAGGCACATTTTAGCCACCATTTTTCGAATCTTACATTATTGTACTACGTGGAATTTATCAGGCTCATTATTCCAAGTAAAAGCAAAATATTTGTTTTGGTATTCCTCTAATTGCCAGTTGGTTTAGTGGACAGCTGAACAAATGATTCCGCTGTGACAGCATCATTGATTTCAAGACAGGAATTCTCCCCAGAGGAGTGAGGTCTCTTTTAGCCCAACATTGCATCATCTGGTCTATTTTTAAACTTATCCTTGTAATTTCTTTTCACCATCCCTTTCCAAACTAGTGCTAAGCTCTATTCCCAATAACTTGAATGTTTTGGGGACAATCTAATTTTACATTGTTTTTTCTGTACTTTAGTACTGCCTTTCAACCCAGATTACTCTGGTTTTTGAAGTATTTACTTTTAATTCAGAAAAGTTTGCTAAGTGATCTAGTTCTGTTAGACAACAATTAAGACTTCTTTCTGACCCGTCAAGGAAAATAGTTGTATCATTAGGGTATTGGGTTAATAGATATTGAATTAAATTTGATATTATACCTTTAACATTATCGTTTTCTAGAAGCATGTAACTTAGAATTTCCGCACACATGATGAAAACATATGGAGAAATGGGATCCCTCTGGCGTCAGACACGTCCTACATCAAAGAAACCAGTCGAGAATCCATTGACCAGCACGCATGATCTACTCTGTGAATATAGGACTTTAACCCAACGAATAAAGGGCTCCCCAATATTTCAAAAGCTAAACACTTTCAGTATATAATTCCAATCTGATCTGTCAAATCTTTTTCAAAATCTATTGTTACTAACATTCCAGGGAGATTAATAGCCTCTGCAAAGTGGTGATGGCGCATACTAATCGGGTGCTTTCATTAATGTAGCGTCCAGCCTTTCTGATTTTCATTAATTAGAGTTGACAATGGCGGTTTTAACCAATTCTCCACCGCCGCAGAAGAAATTTTGTAAGGCACGTTTAAGAAACTTATAGATCGCCAGTTTGATAAGATGTATCTATTTTTCCCTTCTTTTAAAATACAGTTGATTATACACTGTTGCTGTGTTTAGGATAGTGTACCATGTGTATATGCATAATTTAATGAATTTAGAAAGTAAAAATGTACTTTTTTAATGATGCGAATAATTCCTCCCTGGTACGTTCCGCATCCATACTGAGCTTCTGGTTGTCTGACAGTTTCCTTACACTTTCTACGTCTAGTATGCTTTCCAAATCTAGAGAAACTGCATTGGCCTCTGTGTATAACTTCCTACAGTATTGCCTAATATTCTTTAATGTTTTTAGGTTTGTCAAAATTGTTCCATCCTTGTCTTGGATTTTTGTTATTGATTTATTTAAGAAATTCTTTTGTTTCAATTTTAGAAAATATTTATTTGGTTTTTCACCATATAAAGTCAAATCTATTTTAGCTCTTTTCATTATTCCTTCCATCTGTTTTTTATTTTATTATGTTAAACCTTCTTTAGGACAAATTAATTTTTTTGTAAAAGTACCCTTTTTTTCCTGTTCCTCAGAGCACTGATCAAACACATGTTACAGATTATTTTAGTTTTAGTAAGATAGAACTCATCTGACATGCGTTGTTTTTTTAAAACAAAAGTTGAGTATGCAACTGTTTTGTCCCTTATGTTTAATAATATCTTCTCAAATAAAACTTGTGCGTTGAATGTTGTATCATATTGATTTACTGTGTTCTTGATTGTATCTTTATTTCTGTTACAAAATCTATGTTCTTCAGTAATGAACTCTTGAATTTCCAGTATCTCCTTCCCCGTTCAAGATTTGAGAATTTCAGCTTTAGAGCAACCACTGAATGATCAGACTTGTAACTTATATTTATATCAGACTTTCGAACAGAATGTAGCATATTTCGTCAGATAAAAAAGAAATCTAAACGCGCCTGTTTAATGGGAGTGGGCTGTCTCCAGGGGTATCTCCTCAACTTTACACTGCCATCTCTCCAAGGATCTACCGAGCTAAATTCTTTTTTTATGTCTAAAACCGATGAACGAGATTTTGGTTTATTTACATTCTTATAGTTAAAGCAACCCGTTTCCGGATCTTGAACCAAGTTACAATCTGCGCAGATGATGATATTTTCCGATCCCCATTCATTTAAAAGTTTTTTAAATTGTCAAAAAAGGAAGGAGTGTCCGAATTTGGAGCATAGAGAGATCCAAGTGTAAAGATCTTCTCGTTATTTTTAATTTCGAGTAACATAAATTCCCAAATTTCCTGTCTTTCTTTATTCTTAAAATTTCAAATTCAAAATTATTTCTAAATAGCACTGCTACTCCTCTGGAGTTACTTTTGTAGGCAGTATAACACACCTTATATCCCCACTCCGAGACAATCTGCCTTTCTATCTCATTGGCGAAATGCACATCTTGTAGACAGTATATTGAAATATCTTTTCCCTTTAGATATTGAAAAACATTCAACCGTTTGGATCTATTATTTCGCCCCTGACAGTTTACTGGGGCAAAACTTACTGCATCACTCGCCATAATGGCTTACATTATAATTTGCGAATCTCCTCTAACACGGATATTCATATCTTAGTATATTAGCTGTTGGTAGGTGACATTCTCTTATATCAAATTCGATGAAAATGGTTGAATAGCTGGTGGATACAAAAATAGCATAAAACAACTGAGTAAAATACAATGGGTTACTTGAAGTAAAATAGTAAAACATCTGGCAATGGTATCATCAATACATTTTGCTTGTAACTTAAAAAAAGAAGCTCCCGGCTGCAGCCTTTTACATTTTATTAGGAAAAACATAAATAAGTAAAGATACAAATAACAAGAATTACATAGATGGATGGAATAAGAGGAATCATTTTGAAATATACTGACCTTATTAATTTTGTAAATGCTCATTTAATTAATTTTAGAGGTAGAAAAACTGTAATTGTACAATAATTGTCTTATGTGGTATATTGAAAACTAATCTTGCAATTAAATTTGGACAAATTAAAAACTAATCTTTAATCCGCATGATTAAATCTACCAGAGTGTAATGAATAGAACCGTTATTATAGTTGATCACTGTAGTAACAGAATGTAAAGTATTATAGCAATGTTGGTATTGCCTAAAATCACGTCATTACTTCATTCACATTACCCTTAGAGAAATTTAAAAAAATAGGACTTTTACTAGGAAAAACTGTGCTCTGTCTCTTGTACTTCAAGAAGCGTAGACCGCACAAGGCCACAAATTAGATAGCTCTTGAAATGAAATCCTTTTTGAACTTAATATGGCGAATTTCAATGTTTATGAAGTCACCCACAAAAAGGAAAAGTACTAGAAATAAGCACATAAAGGCACACAGAATTCGTAGAGTCGACAGATTCTTCTCCTGTATCGAGCTGAGGTGGGCGCCACGAGGAACACTTCCAGAAACACATAATGTACTCAGCCTACTGAAAAACATTGATCCGTCCATGAATGTAACTCAACACACAAGTGTCGTGTACGTCGTAAATTCCTTGAAGAGTACATAAATGCACACTGAAAAAGCCAGTTTGAGTATGAATCTAACACAATACACATGGCCAGCATAGTCGTAAATTCTATGAAAAAAACAAACACACAAACAAAGCACTCTAGGCCGTGATGAAAAGGAAAAAACAAAGAAACAAAAACATGAATGTTACTTGTGGCAGGAATGCCATACTGACATCGCAATCTGTAGTCTGAACTTACACCAATACTTCCGAACTGAAATGGAACCAGTCTGCAATACGTTGTAATTAAATGCGTTATACACACATATGTACTTACGCCAATAGAGGCGTTCCGGTCCCAGCGCCTTATTACAAAATGTATTTACGGCTTGAAAGACAGACCGTGTGTTACTGCGTTCCATTCTACCCTTCTCTCAGTTATGCTTAGAATTCGGTTTACTTGTGGCATGAACCTTCCAGCTGTCAGAAGCTGAAAGACGAGTCTCTAACACTAGTTGTGTCACTTGTAGCCTGATAGGAGTTTGACAGTTGGTTATCTTTCTGAGTTTGTAAGCTTTAGAGGCCATCTTTCCACATCCTATATTTAGAGCCCGGTTCGGTTGGGTGATCGGTTCTCACCGACTTTCTTGTTCCTTTCAAATTACGTGCCGATGCAAGGATGTTATCTTTGTTGGCTAAGGTCAGGGTGGTAATAATTATTACGCCTGGGGGGGATGGGTGGGGGATTGGGGGGGGGGGGGGGGGGTCGTGGTTTCCATTGTTCATAAGGCCAGCGCCCAATATGAGTGAGTGAGTGTTTGGGGTTTAACGTCGTACTCAACAATTTTTGAGTCATATGACGACGAAGGAATCTTTAGGGTACATGTACGTGTAATGTGCCTCCCTTGTTGCAGGACGGGATTCCACCGCTCTTTTATTTAGTGCTGCTTCACTGAGACGACTTACCGAAGGCAAGTAAGCTGCTCCGCCCGAGCCATTATACTGATACGGGTCAAGTAGTCGTTGCACAATCCCCTCCATGCTGAACGCCAAGCGAGGAAGTTACAACTTCCTCTTTTAAAGTCTTAGGTGTGACTCGATCAAGGATTGATCCTGGATCTACCGGTCCCGAAGCGGACGCTCTACCAACTGTGCCCCAATATGAGACATGCAACAAAAGCCATTCGGTCATCAATTTCTTTACTCAATTTTAAGTCATCAATAAAGAAGTTTTTGTCACTAATCCCACTTTTTCCCATTTTCACACTTATCAATGGCATGCCATACAACAGAAACTTTTTTATGGTGAATTTCAAGCAAAGTTACCTTGTCCTCGAGGGTTGAAATCTGTGCACAGTTCTTCTCGCGTGCGGGGGGGGGGGGGGGGTGGTTATGGAAGACAGAGTTTTAATTTCCTGTGCATGTAAATTCACCGTTTCGGTGTGGTCATCTACCACGGATTTTACATTCCGAATAGCATGTTCAATACCTCTAATTTCTGACTAAAGTCTTGCAGAACACTAGCCAGAAAATCTTATTAAATCCTCTTACGGATATGCAAAGACTTACCTTATTCTGTACGTTGACATCAGCATCCCGCTCCACAAGAATACGAACAATGTCCACGATACCACGTGATGACGCGACGTGTAAAGGTGTCTCCCCATCCTGTTACATAACATAAAGGCGAGAACTCGGTAGTAGCCAACGATATGCGGCAGGTATGTGGAATATACTCATAAAGTAAAGCCATATAGTTTGATATAAACCCACGATCCGGTTGGTTAAGAATGTGCTGCAAGAGTGCCTGTCTGAAACGCCGAAAATCTGATAGCGGCGTTTATCGAGAACACTCAGTCTTCTGTTGGGCACATTAAAAGAATCGTATCGCAAGTATAAAACAGTGAATGTGAACACGGTAGTGTATATTGTAGATGTCGTGTATATCAATGTCATCGCATTAACTTGGTTCTTCATATCAGGCATAGGGCACGCTATAAGAGGAAAAATCACAACTATGTACAAAATTGACTGACCTGTTCAGGTCCGTATTTGACGAGTGCGGCCTTACAATGGGATATATGCGACACGTATGGCCTTCAGCCTACGACGTGTCTGGCAGAGTCCATGTATATGTGCAAAGGTATTATTATTTCACCCGCAAACAATTATTTATTTATTATTTGATTGGTATTTTACGCGTTATTTAAGAATATTTCACTTACACGACGGCGGTCACCGTTATGGTGGGAAGAAATCGAGAAGTACGCAATCCGTAATTAAGGCAGACATATCTTAATAAGTTAAGCTGATCGAGGGGTAATGTAAAAATTGATGTGAAACCCGAAAACGGGCTCCTCCATTGTTTTATGGGATACATATAAAGCCACATATTGGGATTTATATTCATAATATACGATTTTAAACTTCTCGATGTTTTCTCTTTTCAGTGCGACAATAATCACATCCTTTCTCGCTTATTGTGCCAAAGAGAAAGATTACACAGAGGAAGAAAAAAAGAGAAAAACATTGGCTTGAAATAGAATAAATCAGATAAGTATATTTATGTTATGAATTTCTTACACCGATGATATGATTTTTTTTTCCAGTTTTAGTTTTAAAATATGTTAAGGGGTATAATAATAATTTGGCAAAAATTATTTTTTAAACTACCGATATATAATACAAAAGCCATTATCTATATTAATGAAGTTGGAATAAGTGTATGAATAATAATAATAATAATTTGGCAAAAAATATTTTTTCAAATATCTGATATATAATACAAAAGCCATTATGAAGTGTATGTATGTATATCGTTCGAAATAGAAAAGTTACTTTAGAAACCAAATTTACTTCGAAATTTCAGTGCGCCAATGTCAAAATCAATACGTTCTTGTAACCATATTACAAATATATAATAGGTAGACTAAAATTCAAATGAAATGTGCTGTCAACTGCTATTAGACATGAAGTGAGCAATGTTGCTTTAAAACTTTGGATTTGTTGTGCTACCGACACAGCAGGTGCTGATTACTGTGACTGCAGGAAGCCTGTAAGCAGTTCACTTGTGACAACTACTCAACATGCCACAACAATACACAAAGTCACGTATGCTACGTTAGATAAAAAGGAAATCAAAAGTCAAGACAAATAGTTGCTAAGAAACACGTACAATATTAGCTCCACGAGTGAAGCTGACGGCTGATTAAGCAATGTACTAACGTACCGAACAGCTCTGTATGCTTGGTACTTTAGTATATCGTCAGATCAGCTGAGCCACACACGTGCGGCTAGTACAATGTAAGTGTTGGGAAGATTTGATTGTTAAAGGTTACATGAACAATTGTACATGAATTAATTGTTATGACGAACTAACATTGTTTGTATGAGGCGTAACGTTAGTTCGAAAGCCCTTAGTTTTTTGCACATGTGTGTGTGTGGCCATAGTTTTGACAAACTCACAGATCGAAAGTGAAAATTTATTTATTTATTTATTTGATTGGTGTTACGCCGTACTCAAGGATATTTTCACTTATACGATGATGGGAGGAAACCGGACAGATGGAAAGTGGAAAAGACTTGTTCAAGACGCCCTATAGCCCTCGAACACGAGGTAACATGTACTTTTTACGCTTTCAGTGATAATTCTGTTACTTGAATGAGTCACCATGCTGGCAGATGACGGTTTGTTTGAAAAAGCGAGAAAATGACTGTGCCGTCTTCCTTCCCTTGCAGGCTAGAGCAATGCATGTGTCAGAATCAGGTTAGTACCCCGATGATAAACACTGTCAGAATAATACGATGGTTGAATTTACTTTCTGGAAAATACATTTTGGGGGATTCTCTTCCGAATCTTGCCTAGGGTGTTATCTTCTTTGGTAAAAGTGTTCTACTTGGTGAACCAGAGAAAGAAACCAGTGAACTGCTGTTAAGGAAAAAATATCGTGGATGAAGACTAAGATTAACTGATGATTCTGTAATACTTTTATGTTACCGTCTTTTGACGTAAGAAAGTATAAGTGAATAAAGGACTCGAAACAGCGTCTCCTTTCAGATAGTCACGCTATTCCACTAGTAGTATACAGAATAGGAGTTCTGGCACACCCTCCCCTTGGGCCCTCCCCAGAACAAAACAGAGGCCCCCAGCCCCTTCTTGTTTTCTATTAGACATACCAATTGCACCAGGTATACTTCGATAAATACAACAGCAACATGCCAAAGGGTAGCAATAATTGCCAGTGGAGCTTCCATGGAGCTCTGTGGTAAGAGTTGTCTGTGGGAGTACTGCGGGGTTCACCTAGCCCGTCTGCAGAAGAGTCCTGGCACCCAGCCATGTATTAGCTGTAGCCGGGGTGTTAAAAACCGATTTCGGCTTTGCGGGGCCTGCGGATATAATAATGTCCAGACGTGTGAAAGGCAGCAGAGGCGCAAGGCTTTCTTGGACGAGTTCAAATGGCTGGCGGCTATCGAAATTCCCTATTAGAGAATCACTGTCAATAGGTATAATGATGATGTTAGTATTACAGCGAGTACAATGAAACATCATCAAAAAGCACGAGCACTACGGGAGGAGTTTGTGATGCTCATAGGTGTGCGGCCCAAGTACCCACGGTCCCGCATTGCCTTGGAAGAACTGCAAGGGATCCTCGACAGGTATAAAACGGCTGTGGCTGAGTTGAAGCGGCTGCAAGACAGCAAGAACTCCCGAAGTAACGAGGAGTTGAAGCAAGACGTCAGTAACGAGGAGTTGAAGCAAGATATCAAGAACCTCCTCAGTAACGAGGAGTTGGATGAATTGCTAGGCGAAAAGAAAGTAGAATTCATTAACACCGGCAGGGTTATGAGGAATCTCCTCCGGGTCTGGCAGATGAGCGTACCCGAAGGCGTTTGGACGGACTCAGTAGCCTTCTTAGAAGAAGTTCGAGCTATTATTCGCCAGAAGCTAGAAGAAGAGATCCTGGCACTCAACGGGGTTAAGTTCCAACTAGGCCTCAGGGTTCAGTTGCGAAAGGGCAACGCCGGTGGCAGTGAAGAGTATACCGGCCCAGTACTACACAACAAACAGGAGGCCCTCTTAGAGGCCGGTGACATTGACGGGGCTCTAGATAAGGCCTTCCCCACCATCCAGGAGGTGCTAGAAAAATGGACACAGCGAGGGTCAGGGTGGGTTGTCAATAGCGTGCAAACACTCTGGCTTGACATTGCAAGGTATCAGCCACTGAGAGTTGGGTCCTACATCCCCCTACCCGCAGCTGTGAGTGATAAGAAAGCAGTCATCAATGTGAAGAACAAAGACAACGACTGCCTCCGATGGGCACTCCGGTCTTATTTCCAGCCGCCAGAAACCCTCAGAGACCAACAAAGTATCCCACCAATGATGGCCTTGACTTTAGTGGGATCGACGCCCCCACGCCCATCTCTCAGATCCCTAAATTGGAGGAAAAGAACGACATCGAAATCAACGTGTTCGGGTGGGACAAGGGCGTGATCGTGCACCGCCTCAGCAAGAAGCCCGGCGACACGCCCCGAATCAATCTGCTGCTAATTGGGAAGGTAGGCAAATTCCATTATACGTGAATAAAAGACCTCAACCGTCTCCTGTTCCAAGAAAGTAAGGCACACCATTGCAAACAACTTCTGCGAGCGCTGCCTACACGGCTACACAAGGGAGGACCTGCTCGAGGCGCATAAGCCGAAATGCCGAGGGATTGGCCAGACGGCGGTGAGGGTGGAGATGCCCCAGGAGGGGGAAAACAAGTTCACCTTTCAGAACCACCACAAACAGCTACCGGCTCCGTTCATCATATATGCCGACTTCGAGGCTCTGACCAAAAAGGTTGAAGGCCCGCCGCCGTCACCTACAGAGAGCAGCACTCAAAAGACTCAGCACCACGAGCCCTGGAGTTACTGCTATGTTGTGGTGCGTTGTGACGGCCGCACAAAACGCCCCGTGGAATACAGAGGCCCTAACGCGACGGAACACTTCTTCAGAGCTCTCCAACAGGAGGAGCGGGAAATGAAAAATGTTCTAGCCAACCCTATAGCCATGAATATGACCCCCCAAGACTGGCAGGCCTACAGCAACGCCGCAACCTGCCACGTGTGTGAGAAGCCTCTAGGCGCCGATTCTGTGCGCGATCACTGCCATATCACCTGCAAGTACAGAGGCGCGGCCCAGTACAGAGGCGCATGCAACCTATAGTTGCGGCTGGGTCCCAAGACAGCCATACCAGTAGTCTTCCACAATCTACGGGGCTACGACAGGCACCTCCTGATGCAAGCCATAAGTAAGGCAGAGGGCCGCATCTCCTGCATCCCCAACAACACGGAAAAGTACATCTCCTTCTCGCTGGGGCAGCTCCGCTTTATCGACAGCGTTCAATTCTTACCGACTTCCCTTGACAATCTGGTAGAGGCCAACAAACCTGAGGCTTTCCTCATCACAGCCCGGTATGAGCCCGCCGAAGAAAAACGAAAACTACTCAACAGGTATGGAAGGTATTTGACTGCACCAATCTGGGAGACTACACAGACATTTACTGCCGCACAGACGTGCTCCTGTTGGCCGATGTGTTTGAGGCCTTCCGGAGTACATGTTTACGGCAGTATGGATTGGACCCTGCATACTACTTTACGAGCCATGTCTCTCGTGGGATGCGCTGTTCAAGAAGACCGGGGTAGAGCTGGAGCTGTTGACCCACTACGACCAACCTCTTCTCATTGAGAAGGGGTTGCGAGGAGGTATCTCCATGGTAAGTAAGCGATACGCCAAAGAGAATAATCCGCAGGTGGAGGGATACAACCCAGAAAGTCCAAACAGTTACATCCAATACCTAGACGCAAATAATCTATATGGCTGGGCTATGAGTCAGTTCCTTCCAGCGGGCGGCTTCCAGTGGGTAGATGACGCGCGGCGTCTCGGCGAAACGATTGCTACCCACCCCCACGACAGTCCTTCCGGTTACATGCTCGAGGTCGACCTAGAGTATCCGGCCGACCTACATAACGCACATAACGGCTACCCATTAGCCCCGGAGCGTCTGGTGGTCCAGAAGGAGTGGATGTCCGACTATCAGCACGGCCTTCTCGGCAGATCTACCGAGGCCGAAAAGCTAGTCCCCAACCTCCGCAACAAGGAACGGTACGTCCTGCCCTACCGGAACCTACAGCTGTATCTATCTATGGAAATGCGCCTGACCAAGGTTCACTGGGCCCTGAGATTCGCCCAGAGCCCTTGGATGGAACCCTATATCAGGATGAACACCGAGCTCCGAAAAACGGCCGCGAGTAAATTCGAGAAGGACCTGTACAAGCTAATGAACAACTCGGTCTTCGGAAAAACCATGGAGAACCTTCGGAAGCGTGTGGACGTCAAGCTGGTACGCTCTGGAGAAGACGACAAGCTCCGACGCTTAATAGCCAGCCCGAACTTCGCACGGGCAAACATATTTGATGATGACCTCGCAGCGATTCAGATGCACAAGACCCGTCTAGTCCTAAACCGACCTATCTACGTGGGCATGAGCATTCTAGATCTCTACAAGCACCTGATGTACGACTTCTACTACAACCACATGAAGGCCCAGAACGGAGAGCGCTGCCATCTCCTCTACGCTGACACGGATAGTCTGCTACTCGAGATTCAGACTGAGGATGTTTATAGGGATATAGCTGAGAATGCAAACCTGTATGACACCTCAGATTACCCACAAGACCACCCCCTGCACAGCGTAGCAAATATGAAGGTCTTAGGGAAAATGAAGGACGAGTGTGCGGGGCGGGCGATCGCCGAATACATTGGTCTGCGCCCCAAGATGTACTCCATTCTGGAGGCAGGTGGAGCTAACATTAAGAAGGCTAAGGGCGTGAAAAAGGGAGTTGTGGAAAAGCGCATCCGCCATAAGCAGTATAAAGAGGCCCTCTTCGAGAAAAAGATCTTCCGACACGGTAAGGACGTGCTGCGATCAAAGCGCCACCATATCTATGGGCAGAAACTGAATAAGGTCTCACTGTCCCCCTTCGATAGTAAGGGCTGGATAGCCGAAGATGGTGTCCACACCTTGGCTTAGGGCTATGCGCCTCCTTGACCGTAGAACCCCATCCAGTGGAAGTTGAGTATCGGGAGGCACTATAAGCAACTCCTCACGAACGAATCCCCGTCGCGGACCATCCGACGTATCGTCTAGATAGTACAGCACGGGTTCATTAGGCTTTGTGACAGAGTGCCCCAGCCGATATATCTCTAGAGACCACACAGGATCAGTCGCGCGACGGCAGCCGCCCTCCAGCTCTCCAGGCTGATAGAGATAACGAACGCCAACATCCTCGGGGATCTTCCGCTCATTAAGTCCAACGGGACGACCTGGAACCGTCGAGGAAGGTATATGGGGCACTTTTGCTTTGATGGCGTCTTTCGGCGTTTTACCGCTCAGTCTCGTTGTCTCGTTATTCAGAGCGGCCACAACAGAGGGCAGCCGAGCCACCTATTCAGTAGACCGGTGTTCGGGAGGGAGGCGCATCTCCTGTCCAAAGAGCCGCTCAGCCAGAGTACGGTTGAAACGCTCCACTATGCCTTGGTCTCGGTGGATATCCACGCGGCCTCGGCGGAGTATGACATCGTGTTTGGCCAGCAGTTGGCTCGCCGCACCCATAAACTCGCGCCCAGGGTCAACTTGGAGAAGCTTCGGCCATCGAATGGGCCCCCTCTTGTAAATGCGAGAGAGAGCATCAGCAACTTCTTTGGAATCTTTAGTAGGCAGAGGTTCCGCCTCCTTGTAGCGAGAAGCGACACCAACAACTGTCAGTGCGTACTTATACAGCTTCCGGCCTCGCCGATCATGTGGTAGAAATAGAAGATCGGCTTGGTAGATGTCATTCGGCGTGGAAACATCGAACATAGGCCTCGGTATTTTTCGGGGACGAGGCAGGTATATCTGCCAGATAGCCTGCTTTTTCAGCCAGGACCGGACCACATCTTCAGAGAGTTTAGCCGCAGTGGCAAGTCTCTGGATGGCCGCGTGGCCATTCCAGTGCCCACGAGGGTGGTAGTAGATATTTGCCAGGCGAACAGACACTTTACTAGCCATGTCATCAAGGTATTCTAGCATACCTGTAACAGATTTGCGACGAAAAAGATCGTCGCGTGCAGAACCACCTCGTGCCCGGCGAGGAGCTCAATGGCGGAACAGTCAGTTCGGATTACTTGGTGAGTTTTGCGATTCCGTAACTCACCAACCACACACATTCCCAGGATGACGAAGGTCATCTTGCGGTGTTTTTGATCTTCACTAGGCACATAGAAATCGGAGAGCTGTGGCTCTGTGCCCAGCAGCGCGTCGCGTGCGTCGCGTGTAAGAGTTTTGCCCGTGACCCTAGAATACTCGCGGATTGCAGCGTCGACATCCCGGAACGTCATGGCGCCTCCGCTCTTTGTCGACACCGGAACTCCTCAGCATCGAAAACATATAGTTGCTCCCGCTTAAGGCCAATACGTTTACGAGGGCGCCGCCCATCATCATTGCGATGGAGGCCATTACTACTGGATTATATTGGGAGGAAGGAGCCCTTGTTTAATTAGCAGTTCCTTCAAAAACATGGCCAGGCCTACATCTGCAATGACCATGCCGACATCATGGGGTGTTAAGTCCAGCTTCGGAGGGCTCCTTCCAGAAACATCTGGCCGAGACGAGCGTACCCAGTAGCCAGGAGAGAGACCACAGCGGCGTGGTGGACCGTGTTGACTAGCACTTTTCCGTCACCGGGTGGAGTAGACATGCTGCTCTATATAGAAAGGGTCACGACGTATATTCAAATGGAGATTCTTTTCTTGCGGCGCTGCACGCGGTGTAATATCTGCAACCTCGTGCTGTATAGCGGCTGCGCACCCGCGTCGCAACACTAGCACTGTAAGGCTGCCAATTGCCTAATAACGCCAGGGGCGTCCTCCAGTCGGGTGCCTTCGTAGAATCCGGTTCGTTCGGCTGTTCCTTCGTAGAATCGGGCTGTTTCTTGGTGGAACCGCCAAGCAAAGCAGCCTTTGCCTCGCGAAGCACCTCCTTAAGCTTTTCAACCTTGGCCTTTCTCGCTGCAGCACCCGCTCGACCCGCAGCGACTTTTTGGGGGATTCTTCGCAGGGCCATCATTCGTAGCTGTCACCCCCTCCACTTCGGGCCTTCCGGATTTGTTGTACTCATGTTCCTCAGGATCATCATTTCTAGAACTGCAGTGGTGTTCAAATGAGCAGTGCTCAGTAGTGGTCAGGGCCATGGTTAACGGTGCTAAGTACTTACCATAGCAGTAGTATAGCCAGCAGCTAGCACTGCTAAGCGCCTGTTCAACAAATTGGTCGGTGGCGAGCTGTGCCATGAGCTTTGGTCGATTCTCGGGTGGGATTGGTAGGAGCCAGCTGGCCGCCCTTACATATGATCTCAAGAATATACCTCCGAGAACGTCAACCATCCGCGCACCGAGCTTAGCCTCGTACCGGGAGTGCAGCCTTTCAACGTCTTCGTCGCTCATGGCGTCGATCTCAGCGGCCGTTACGTCTTTTCCCAGATATCACTTGACCTGCCCACCCACCGCAAGTGCCGCCAGCCTATCCCTGAGCTGCTGTGCATGTTGGCTGGGCTGTTGGCTGGGCTCCTCCTCCTCCTCCTCTGCGCGCAGTATCTGGTCTATAAGCTCGTCGGTATCCATTATAATTATGTAGGGCGACTACGTCTAATATATAATCTTAGATGTGTCGGGCGTATCTGTCATTAGCAGGAGCTTAGAATGCGGATTGTTCTTGAGCTTCTGTCGAACCTCTGCATTTTCGCTCTCGGCCTCGATGATGTGGGTCGCCTCCAGGCATTTGTTGAATGAGTGCCGATTTTGCAGTGAAATAAAGCCATCCACCTTGTCTGCTCGCGAAAGTCTTTTAGGACGGCGTTATATTTCTGAGTGAGGACCCAGACGCTTTGCTTTGCATGACGGCCCGATAAAGCCATGAATGACAGCATTTTTTGTTTCTTCTTCATCGCCTCCCACGCGCAACAATCATCGATGATGTATAGGGTGGGCTCCCCCTCGAACAATCTGTAGAAAGCTCTCAGGCAATCGTTTAGCCGCTCGCCGGGATCAAAACAATAGACCTCAGGTTCAGACAGTATCCATCGCCGCCGGTACGCCTCGTTATGCTTAAGAGTGGGGCAGAGGATCACAATGTGATGAAAGAAACCGTGGAAAGGGCCCCCAAGCAGGTCCAGCACGAAGACTGTTTTGCAACAGTTCGTCTGCCCACAGATAATCGGGCAGTGGGCGTCATCAATAAAGCGCGTTAACGAATCTAACATTCTTGATGTGAAGCATTGCGTCCATGATCACATAGAGATATACGTTTAACACGCCAGGATCTTCTCTCTCTTTTGTCAGCAGTATCGTAATCCCCTCGCTGGCGTTCTGAACGCGCCTCCCACTGCCATGCAGCTCGTCATCGTCGCTTGGCCAAAGGTCAAGCTAGAAGGCGTGCTTGTGCGTTAAGAACTCTTCCGGGGAGACGTCTGCCAGGCCTAAGTCTTTTACGACCCTGGACACCTCAGGGTCCCGCTTCTTAAAGGGTGAGCTGGCGAAGAACATCTGGATCTCGCCCCATTGCTGGTACGCCCGCATGCCCTGGCTGTACAGCTGATTGGGGACTCCTTCTATTGTGACTTCTACTTTGGTGATCTTTGGGTTGTAGAAGGATTCCGACCTCCTCCCCCACGGGGTTCTATTAGCCTCGAACAGCATGAGGATGCCCTTCATTGCTCTTGCTGGAGTGTTCAGGTTTATGTTCCAGAGAGTCTCAGACTTGTCCTTCACAAACTTTCGGTGGCGGAGGACGCGATCATACAGAATGGAGACGTGCCGGCAAACTGGGTGCGGATCTGTCTAGCGAGCTCCTCATCGGTGACCGTATCGAACTCCAGGCTGATGTTGTCGATGGTGTAAGTCGTGTCATCGTCTGTTGTCTTGATGACCCGGCTGTAATCGTTGAACGTCAGTTCGTACTCCAGTCGGTCGGCCAAGGCACTCTGGTACAGTGGCATGTGGCCATCTAGAAGCTCAAAGTCTAGCGGGATGTGGACCCGGCTGCCAAAGGCGCGAGCGATGGCTTTTTCTCCAGCATTATCGTTATTTGCGTCCTCCTCTCCGACTCGAAGTTTAGGCATGTTTTCGCTGCCGATACCTTGGTAGGCCGCATTACTCCGTTCGTTTTTGGTCAGCCATAAGTCGCCGTAGCAATGAAAACACATCAGAGTCGTCGATGGACATTACCTCATTCCCGCTGATTCTGATCGTGGTTTTCTTAACTACTGCGCGTCCGAGATTCCCGACCACTGTGGCGTTCGAGTCTTCTGAATTGATCGTGATCGAGAACGCTAAGCGCACGGTGCCGGGCACAATGACGTCATTTGCGCCGAGGTTGGGAAAGCGGACCAGGTGTTGTTGATTCTGGTCGATCGTACTCGGGTTGTTGGTGACGACCAAGGACTGCCGTACACCTTGTACCCCTGAGGCTTACGGAGTGTTCTGAAAGGGTTTAGCTTGCGTCCGTATGCATCCATTGTGTGCATTGAAAGTATACCTTGCAATGTTCAATAGGAGGACTATGGCAGACTTTGACTTAGATGATCCGGTGCCCGGCGACGCCCAAGAGGGCAACAACATCGACGACGAGCAGACCACTCTTCGTGCAGGTGTCCAGATCGGGGTGTATCCCGAGCATCAACTCATTGATGAGATCCTCAAAACCAATGAGGGAAGGCTGTTAGTGCCCGCCGTGAATGATTATTACGATGCCTTTGCGGAGGCGGATCCCAGCCTTACCCCCCCTCTATAGCTATTACGCGAAGTTTGAGCTTGACGAAGAAGGTAAACTGCGACTCAAGAATTACCCCAAGGTGGACATCATCAACAAACGAACAGGTAGACCGCTATCCCTCTCTACAGTCGCCCGGGAGCAGGGAATAACCGTCGTCTCCATTCTCACGGCAATTCGGATGGCGATCTCGACACTGGGGCTAGCGATAAAGTTGGCGCTGACTGGCGGGTCCGGCGGGGGCATCCAGCCAACACCACCTCCATCCCACGGGCGTGGTCTTAAAGAATGGGTGAGAAAGCATCTCCAGTCCCTGGCGCGCGCCCTTGGCAAGCTGGCTGGGAAGGCTGCCGCTGCGATTCCGGGTATTATTGGCAGTATTGTGTCCTGGCTACTGAACCTTCTCGGGAAAGCAGCTGGGTGGCTGGCCGATAATGTCTGGGCTCTAGTCATCGCAGTAGGTGGCCTAATGCTCGTGGCTGTTCGCCACGCATAGTTTAACGCATAGTCCACAGAAGCAGTAAGCCGATACCAACCCCAGCGACGACGATGGCTGTCTTCTCCGCATCGTGATTCTTTTCTGCGGTGGGTGGTCGGACGCTTTCTTGTGGCTCAACGAGGGAAGGTGGTGCGACTCTTTCTTGTGGATCAACGATCACGTGGGAAGGTGGGACGCTTTCTTGTGGCTCAACGATCCCGTGGAAAGGCGCCCGCTTGTGCAAAGTGGGCGGTACTTTAGCGTTCACACCCTCATTGGCGCCTAGCTTCTGGTCCTCTGTGGCCACGACAATTTTGTTCTTGTAGTTCGCCACATGGCCGATTGGCAGAAGCATGTCGCTGGGGGCCATATATAGGCCTATGTCATACACAAAGTCTACAGCACTCCCGGCATACTGTAGCACGTCCTGGTAGCGTTTGATACCAGACGGAAGGTCGATTGGAGAGGAAATAGCGTCTTCAACGTTCGCGGCAAACTTTTTTGGCGCGTCGAAGGCTGTGCCCGTACTTAGAATACGCGCCCATGTTTGCGCTTGGGCGCCTAAAATAGCCCACACGTATGTCCGGATGGAATCGTTTAGGCGCTCTACGCCCGGCTGCGTGAATCCTTGGGATTTGTCGGCAATGAACGACGCAAAAGCCTCCTGGGCGTCCTGCTCGACGTAGTCGACGTGGAGCGCTGAGGGCTTTCTAGAGAACGACATCCTGCTCGGATCGAAGGTCCCATCGCCAATGGGGCTGTAACCCGTTTTCGTGACATAGTAATATGCCACTCCGAGGTCGTGATTCACCCCCCTGCGCCTCCAGTCTGTGTGCTTATCTACGCAGAATTCCCTACAAATCCTCTCGTAGGCCCTCTCGTCGTGGGTTTTTTTGAATGTCGCCCACGCTCTGTCTTGCGGCAAGGGGGGGGGGGGGGGGGGGGCTGGATCTCTTCCAAGATCCGCCTAACTTGGTAATACACATGGAACGTGTGCAGGGCCCTTATTTGTTTGTCGGGGGCGAGAAGATGGTGTTTTACAGAGACGCCGCAGCGCGTGGTTGCGCACCAGACCTTGATGTTCACTTGGTTCTGCCAGAATTGCATAGGATTGGTGTTCCAGGCCCGAACAATGTTATTGCTGGTTACCTGTGGCAGCCGGTACAGCCAACACATCTGTCAACGGGACTGGAGAGGCCTTTTTTTCATCGATGTAGATGTTAAATCGCTGCTCTGCGTGGGTTTGGATACTATGAAATGCCCCGGCCTTGTAAGTGGCCTCTCTATTCAACTTGTAAGCCTCGCTGTTCATCGTGGCTAAAAATGTTCATCACATTGTTTGACATTCTAAATGGGGCACAGCACACGCTGCCTCATGCCCTGAACAACCTCGACGGCCGCCTTAAAACCGCCCTTCGCGAGACAACATTCTATCCAGCCTGGGTGAATATCCAAACCGGAGTGGGCTTCTTGTTTGAGGGCAAACGTGTTGAAGTGCCGACGGGCTACTACAATGTCTGTACGCTGGACATGGATATATGCCGCCCGCATGGGATTTCTTTGGGATTGAATGAAGCCACGGGCCGCTTAGTCCTTACCCTCCCTAGAAATACCTTCATAATACTCCAAGAGCTTGCCCCCATCTTAGGGTTCTCCGACGGGATTGCGCCCATAGGGGGGACTATGGAGGGTGAAAATCTACCTAACTTGGTCACACACAAAGAAGTCTTCGTGCATTTGGATGAACTGAGCACCTCAGAAACGTGAGAATAACCTCAGATTTCGGTGGCGGTTCAACACTACTTCAGGCCATCGCTGTGACTGGTGAAGGGATAAACTGCGGGAAGACGGTTTCATTTCCCAACCCACAGTACAAAGCCTTGCGGCACGACTATATAACGCACTTGACCGTGGCTCTTTTAGATAAAAACGGTAAGTATATTAATGTAGAGTTTCTCAGTGGTACCCTAGAAGTACAATGAGTATGGAGGACGCAGTCGGTACCAGGTCTGCGTGCCTGTGTTTAAGCGACTTGGCAGATGTGTCGGATTTCGAACTCGGAGGCTAGGATGGTGAAATCTACGCCTTCGAGTTTCAAAGTGGCGAGTACATCCGCAAAAAAATTGCGGGGAATCCTACCGCTTCGAAGTTAATCACATTTAATAACATTAAAAATGGGGTACATTACAAGCTGTCTCAAGCCCTTAACAACCTCGACGGCCGCCTTAAAACCGCCCTTCGCGAGGTAAAATTCTACCCGAACTTGGTGAATACACCCCCCGGAGTGGGCTTCTTGCTTGATGGTAAACGTTTTGAAGTGTCGACGGGCGACTACAATCTCTGTATACTGAACAAGATTATATTCCACCCGCGTGGGGTTTCTCTGGAAGTAAATGAAGACACGGGCCGCTTAGTCCTTACCCTCCCAGAAAATACCTTCATAATATTCCAAGAGCTTGCCTCCATCTTAGGGTTCTCCGACGGGATTGCGCCCATAGGGGGGATTATGGAGGGTGATGAGCCATCTAAATTTGTCCCGCAAAAAGAAATCTTAGTGCATTTAGATGAACTGAACACCTCACAAAACGTGAGAATATCCTCAGAATACAGGGGCGGTTCCACACTACTTCAGGCCATCGACTTGTCTGATCTAGGGATTAAGTGCTTGAAGACATTTTCATTTCCCAACCCACAGTACAAAGCCTTGCTCGCCGACAATATAACGTATTTGACCTTATCGTTTTTAGACAAACACGGCCGGCGTATGCATGTAGGGAAAATTAGTGCTATCCTAAAAATACAATAAGCATGATGGACGCAGCCAGTCCCAGGTCTGCGTGCCTGTCTTTAAGCGACTTGGCTGATGTGTCGAAGTTCGAACTTCAAGGCCAGGAAGGTAAAATCTACGCCTTCGAGTTTCAAAGTGGCAAGTACATCCGCAAAAAGATTACGGGGCAAGCAGAACCTGCCACGTTTGCTTCCCTTCAAGATGTCTCATCCTCTGTAGAGCAAGAGCGCAGGTCGCCTTCTGAGGTGGTTGAAGAACAAAAACTCTCATTAATTCGCTTTGAAGACCGCTTTGTTCTTACAAGCGCTCGCGACCCCGATTGGTTTGTAGATGTGAAGGTGACCCCGATGACGGTCCAGGCCGACGGGTCCCTGGTGAAAAAAGTTTTTAACTCCGAAGCCTCTTTCGTGTCGTGGGTACCAACCAGCGAGTGTCATATAGCTTTGGGTGGAAAAGGTTACTTCACACTATCTGCGGCGCCGGGTGTAGAGGCCGTGCGTCTTAGCGCGCACTCCATATCTACGGCCATGCTACGAATAAACCCTGGATCTATACTTATCTTCAAGATCATACTTGGCGCGGCCTCTCAGCGCCGTTCCTCCTTGATTACCGGGGTGAGACTAAAGTGGCCTACAGAGCACGATGGAAAGTAGATCAGACTTATGATCAAATTACAGGCCCAGGGCGATCCAGTCATCCGGAGCTCTCTCGAGGATATACGGGTCTTTGCAGGGAGCGATGACGGTCTCAATGACATCAATTTAGAGTCCGGTATAAGACTTTGCAGCTTTCGTGTTAGTATTCCCGATGACGATTTAGAGTTTACCGACGTTGTTGATTCGTAGGACGGACAATATGGGACGACTGTACCCAGCGATCACGGATGAAGAGCCGACGGGTGACCACCCCTTGACCCCGACCGCGCCGATGGTTGAAAACCACCCGGAGGGCGTGGAGCACGCCCATCGCCTGCAGTATATCAGCGAAATACAGAGGCAGCTTGAATCTGAGCGAGATCTCCGCCGGGCCATGTGCAAAAAGTACCGGCGCGGTGTCTTAGCCGCCGAGGCCCTTGATTCGGCCATGCTCACGGCCGGTTTGGGACTAGGGGTTGCAGGTGTGGGACTACTCACAACAATAATTCTAGCCCCTGCTGTCCTGGCTATGGAAGCTGCGGCCATAGCTTGCGGTGTCTTAAATGCCGCCGGAAAATTCGTTAGCCGCCGACTTCACGCAAAGGCCAAGAAACATAACGATATACGGCTGTTGGCTGAGGCCAAACTTAACAACATCCGTCCGCAGGTATCTACGACATTACCTGATGGTGTTATTTTGGACGTAGAATACAGGCAAGTCGTTCAGGAGCTCCAGAACTACTCTGATCTGAAGCAGGAGATACGCGCTAAGTCTCGTAAGACATTCAACGCCGTAGAGATCGATGAAAGCACGAAAAGACAGCTTATAGATCGCGGTCGAAAACTAGCTCGGCAAGAGCTGAAAAACGCTCTTTCCGAATGATGTTCTGGGGGTTAGGGTTGTTGCCTTATTAGCTCGGGCAGCAGCCGGTTTTCATAATACTGCCGAATGGGCTCGGGGTGATCCACCGAAGCGCACACGTCATTGGTGAAGAGCTTTAGCACGAGCAGCCGGCCCGCGTTGACGCGTCCGTCTTCAAACATGCTGTGGGTGACTTCTTTGTAGCCTCGCAAGTCTTGCACCGTGCCGACTAACTTCGCCCAAATAGGCTGGCTGGTCGTTTCCATCGCGGGAGATCCCATGATTATTCATTTTATTCGCTGTATACCTAATAAGAAATTTCGATAGCCATCAGGCCCTCCGCTGGGGGCCTCTATTTGCCAAGGAGAGGGTGTGCCAGAACCTATACTACTATACTTATATCTTTTCACGAGAAGGTGCTGGGGGCCTCTATTTTGTTCTGGGGAGGGCCCAGGGGGAGGGTGTGCCAGAACTCCTATTCTGTATACTACTCCACTCTGTTCATCCCCTTGAGCAGTCCCGCAGTATGTTACTTACATATTATTAGCCAATAGCTATGCTGCAACGTCATTAATATTAATACAGGGGAGCTGATCATGTGATGTAAACATACACGTGCTATGATGTAAACAAATGCACGTGGCAAACTATGACAATATCACATCCCCCTTCTTTTGAAGAAAAGCTAGTGGTATTACATTCTTTAACAAACTTCGATTCTAAAGGACTGCCCAAGTATACATTTCAAATGCAGCAAATTTCAATTTAAAACAAAATAGAATACATTGCAAACTGTAAGTATTTGTAGAGTCAGTTTGATATTTAAAACTTGAGTTGGAGTCAAACGTCAAATGATATCCGTGGTTCACCAGGTTTTAAAGCTAAAAACAAATTTATCCATCCATTAAACTTTCATAAGAATATCAAGATCACACAATTCGGAACAATTGTTTCGGAGCAAATAAAATTATCATAGCACTTTGAATCATCCAAATCCATGAATCTGTGTGGTGGAAAAACTGAACCTATCTGTAAATGCATCACTCATTTCAATGCCGAGGAATGAGAGAATCCAATGAACTGAATAGAATGCACACATTAATCACTGATTCACAAATTCACTGCTGGAACTGGAATTTGCATTCTGACTGAGATGTGCAACTGAGAGCAAAACAAACTGTGCTCACAATAACTAACACACACACACTTCCACTTTATCCTGTTATGAAATCAGATAAAACCTTGGGCTTAATAAGTGGACCAAAACGTGAGAACTGTGAAGTTTGTGGGGTGTCAGGTGGTTTCGGAGTCTGAGGAGGAGTTAGGTTTTTCAGCGGTGGGGGTGTGGAGCCTGTTGATTTGTTGTTCGGACTGTTAGCTAGCGGGGCTGGTTTGGACGGAATGATGCGACGACGGTTCCATTGATAATTTCCACCATCAGATGTGGAGACAATATATGATCGTTGTATCCCGGCTACTTTTCTCACTATCGCTGGTTTCCATTTCCCACTGAGTTGTTCCATCTACACACCCTCTCCTTCCTTTAATGTTTTTTGAGATTGGGTGTTACGGTTGTAGTATTTCTGTGAAAGTCGCCTTTGTACATCTTTTACGTTTTGTACAGATGGACGGAGCCGTTTTTGTTGGACTGGGAGGTTGTCTCGAAGATGACGACTCATTAGGAGTTGAGCTGGTGTAGCGGTTCCATTAGTGGGTGTATTCCTGTAGACTAACGGACCATGTACGGGTCAGTACCATCGGTCTGGGCTTTCTTCATGATCCGTTTTGCTATACCGACATACTTTTCAGCAAGTTCGTTAGATTGGTGATGGTGGGGGCTGTTCATGGTGTGCTTGAAACCCCATTCTGCAGCGAATCTTTTGAATTCTGCAGATGTGTATTGGCTTCCATTGTCTGATATCAGTTCTTCACATATGCCGTGCCGGGCAAATATTGATTTCATGTGATTGATGACACTCTTGGCGGTGATCTTAGGTAACAGGCTGACCTCAAAAATAGTGACCATAATAATCAGCCACAATGAGATAGTTATGGTTGTGCCACTCAAGGAGGTCTGTGGCTAACAATTTCCATGGACAGTTTGGTATCGGCGGTGACATCATCGGTTCCTTCGGTAGGGAGGATCTGTGTTCAAGACGTGTGCTACATCTGTTCACATAGTCCTCAATTTGTAAACACATGTGCGGCCAGTAGAGAAATTCTCTAGCAAGTCGTTTGCAAAGTTCCATGCCGAAATGTCCTGCATGTATCCGTTGCAGCATGTCGACATGCATCACAATTTTTTCACTTTTGTACACTATGCCATTCAATACAGTCAGTTCGTCTCGCACATGCCAAAATTCTCTCAGATCAGCGCCCACTTGTTTTTTAGTCTGTGGCCAGCCTCTGTGAATGACATATTTAAGTTTGATGAGAGTTTGATCCTTCTGTGCTTCCGATTTGATTTTTTCCAATTTTTGATCAGTTACTGGGATCCGCTCGAATACTGCATGAACGTGCTCTTCCAAGGTTGGATCTTCATGTGCGTCGTGTCCAGATTTGTAATTTCTCGAGAGTGTGTCCGCAATCGGAATTTCCTTTCCGGGACAAAAAACTACGTTTAAATCGTAAAGCTGTAAGTGCAGCGTCATGCGCTGTAGTCTGGTTGGTGCTGAAGCCAGTGGTTTGCGCATGATTATCTCAAGCGGCTTGTGATCACTGTGTATTGTCACTTGTTTTCCATAGATATAAGAATAAAACTTCTCACACCAAAACTGAATTGCCAACATTTCTTTCTTTATCTGTGCATAGTTTTGCTGTGTCGGCGTAAGTGCTCGTGAGGCGTAGGCAACTGGTTTGTCTTCTTGAAGAATGACTGCGCCAAGGCCTGATTTTGACGCGTCTACTTGGAGGGTGACGTCCTTGGTGACGTCATAGCATGCTAACACCGGTCTTGGTGTTCGCGTGATGATGGATTTCACCTGTTCAAATGTTTTGTCACAATTTGCGTCCCATACCCTATCAACATCTTCTTTTAAGAGCTCTCTTGTTGGAGCTGTGGGTGTGGCAAGTCCTGGGGCAAACTTGGTGAGGTAGTTGATCATACCCATCACCGTTTCCAGTTCCTTTTTCGAGGTAGGGGTCGGCATCTGTTCAGTCGCTTTAATCTTGTCTGGGTCAGGTTTCAGACCTTCCGACGTGAGAGTGTGTCCGTAGAACTTTGTCTCTGTGACCCCAATTTCCATTTTTGCAGAATTCAGGTGCAAGTTTTTGTCACGGCATCTCTGAAGTAGTTCTCTGAGTCGCTCGTCGTGCAGTCCTCTAATTGGTGCGTAGACCAGAATGTCATCAACCAAGACCTCAACGCCGTCAAGACCTTCCAGGGCTTCATGTGCTTTCTTTTGAAAGATTTCCTGGGCTGATACAAGGCCAAAAGGTAAGCGTGTAAATGCCCACCTGCCAAAGGGAGAGTTAAATGTTGTGAGTTTACTACTTTCATCATCTAGCTGGATCTGCCAGTACCCAGATTTTGCGTCGAGCCGACTAAAGTACTTCGCACCTGCCAGTTTATGTGTTATGTCCTCGCATTATGTTTTCGTTCAAATTTTTCGGGTCGATACATATTTGCGATCTTTTTTCGCGACGGCCACCATTGAGCTTACCCATTCTGTGGGCTCGTCAATGGCTCTGATAACGCCCATTGTCTCCAGTCGTTTTAGTTCATTCTTGACACGATCCCTTAATGCTACGGGGACACGCCGTGGTGCGTGTACAACTGGTAGTGCGTTGTCTTTGAGTCTAATTTTAGCTTTTCCTGGAAGACAACCAAGCTCTGTGAAGATATCCTTATTCTCCTTGACCACTGATTCCTTAGTCAAAAACGGCTTTGTGATTGGTCGATCAATTGTGATAACCACTTTCACCAGGTGTAGCAGCTTACAGACATTGAAACCTAGGAGGGGTTTCGCTGGGCTATCCAAAACTACAAACTCTAAGTTCTGAATAATGTTTTTGTACTTACATAATACCGTGCAATTACCTGTGACTTTGAGTTGATTACCACCATATCCTGACAACTTGGGAAGAAAGTGTGTTTGTAAAGGTACTTCGCTCGACAGTAGTCTTTTGTATGTTTCTGTGGGAATGCAGTTTACCTGTGCTACAGTATCCAGTTTACACCTGAGAGTTTTGCCTGTGTTTCTTAATTCAATGTTTGCATAAGCTTCATTTTCGTTGTTTTCAGTTTTGTTAACTGTACCTAAAATACCACATTGTCTTCAGTGTCATGATTATCTTCACAAACAGCATGAGCTTATTTAGACCTACACATTCTCCTGAAATGATTTTTGATGCCACATTTCATACAATTTTTTTCCCATTGCCGGGCAAGTTTCTGACTTCTTATGTTCATATCCACACCGACCACACTGAGAATTGTCCTGCTTGTCATGTGTGTGACGTTTCAGAAACTTCTTAAATTTCTGTTGGTTTTGTCCCTGAAATTTCTGTTGACCAGTTTTGAATTTATTCTTTCCAAATTTATTCTCAAATTTTAGCTCGTGGACTTCATCGGGAGTTTTGTTCACCACTTTCAATTGTTCACGTGATATTTCATGAGCCCTGGCAATTTGTGTTGTTTTTTCTAGAATCAGATCATCTTTTAAGAGGAGTTTTTCCTGAACTTCATATGAATTTGAGCCCATGAGAATCCTGTCTTCAATCATGTCGTCTAGATCATGAAAACTACAGTCACGGTCAATGAGTTTTAGCTGAGTGACCCATTCGTCTATCGATTCGGACTGACCTTGACCCCGTTGATAAAATAACTTACGTTGTACTGACGTGTTTTTCTTCGGGCTGCAGTAGTACTCGAAAAGTTCAAACAGTTTCTCTGGCTTTTTAGAATCTTCCTCTGAAATTTCACCACTAGAACGCCATGCTCTACAAATGTCTCTGCCTTTTTGTCCGATATTTATCAAGAACTGTGCGGCTTTTTGCTCCGCTTCCCACTTGTCTGCATCCGGTCCGGTGAACACTAGGTGCATCAGTTCCTTCCATCGTGACCAGTTTTGTGCAACATTACCGCTGATGAAATCCATGGGAGACATCTGTTTCACGTTTGCTGCCATCTCGAGGGTTCTTCTGAACTACTGACACCATGTAATACTTTTATGTTACCGTCTATTGACGTAAGAAAGTATAAGTAAATAAAGGTCTCGAAACAGCGTCTCCTTTCAGATAGTCAGTCTATTCCACTCGGTTCATCCCCTTGAGCAGTCCCGCAGTATGTTACTTACATGTTATTAACCAATAGCTATGCTGCAACGTCATGAATATTAATACAGGGGAGCTGATCATGTAATGTAAACATACACGTGCTATGATGCAAATAAATGTGCGTGGCAAACTATGACAATATCACAGATTCATTTTATGTTATTGTTCATAGAGCCTTTTTAAGTAGTCAGCATTTTATTTAAACCTGTGCTAAAGGGTTTTAGCATCTAATCTTTCCCTATGTTCCTGCTCATTTTTAATCAGCCTTACATGACGAGATCCTGTTTGACTATATGAAACGAAGAAAGCGAAATAATAGAAGTGCATAAGCATATTGCTGAATACTGTTTGTGTGGGTAAGAACTTAAGTTATTATTTTTATTTATTTATTTTTTTGATTGCTGTTTTACGCCGTACTCAAGAATAATTCACTTTTACGACGGTGGTTATAATTATGGTGGGAGGAAACCGGGCTGGCACCCAGGACCATTCGCAGGTTGCTTCCAGACCTTTTCCTTTTTAATCCTAATTCAATCCAGACATAGCATGTTAACAAAAACCATAAGAGAAGAAAGGGTATGTGCAAGAATAACATTTATGTATGTACACTTGGGATTTAATGTCGTACTGAACAATTTTTCAGTCGAGGAACACGTTTGTGTACATATACTGTGTATCTTCTTGTGGCAGGACAAGTCCGTGGCCTCTCATTCACTGAAGTAAAGTCACCTTCGTTTCAGTCTATCAAATCACATTTTCCCGAGAGTAAAGGTCAGTGACATGTCCGTGAATGTTCTAATCTAACATCACCCATGGAAGAAAGCATCTTCCTGTCAGTAAGGCTGATACTTTACTGTACAGAAGAAAATGTTGAGAAACCTACTCATTCGACAGCCATTGGAACTGCGGTCGCCCTGGAGATTTTCAGCCAATCATTACAAGTGTGTATTTTCTTGTTATGCAAGGTGGCATCCAATTCCTTCTTTAAAAAAACATTATGCAACTGCAGTTATGTGACCTGCTTTTATCAAAACGAACACGCAATATACCCTGTGTTGTTGTTTGCTCAATACTTTCTATCATGCCCATATTTCCTCAAAATGACCGTTCCAACGATAGCCTTTAACAAATAGATGTTCAGGGAGATATTTGTTAAGCTAGCATTTCTACGTCTACTGTGGAATGAAATTGTTCCATGCATATTGAACAAAAATACAAACACAACACTCAAAAATACTGTTTTTCAAAGGGGGCATAAAATGGCTTAGCAAACGGGGCTGAGCAATACACTTCCATTACTGATCGAAACGGACAACAAGATGGTAACCTGGTGAGATTGTCATTGTGACTTGCGGAATGTTTTCCTACTACTGGTTCATTCTCTGCAAAGTGAGTAAATTACAGTGTGAAAATTGTACAAAATAAAATTTCGGTATCATTGCTTTTGAGATCATTTTTAGATAGTCTAATATATTGGGCGAAAGTGAATACGCTTTACAGATAAGCACAGTATGCGAATCACAGAATTTGTTTTGAGCGTTCGTTAAATGTCCATTCGTTAGAGTGTTTAATATCGGTAATCTTCTGACCTGTAAGTAGAAGTAAAACTTTAATGTTATGCCACACAACTTTAATTCGGAACAGGAAAACACGTGTTTAGTTAGAGTTTCTGACATGCACCCGTCACATGCACATTGGTAGAAAGATACATTTTTTGTACGTATTTCCTTAATTTCCGACACACATCAATGAGATTTTTTTTTTTACGTTTCCTGGTGAACTCCACAAACAAAACGATATGTCGCACATAGCCGAGGTATCTTCAAATATGACCCCGGAGTTTCGCAGACCAATCATGTAACACAGCTACAAACACATCTGACACAACAAACCGGTCGAATCGTAACGTATCTGTTTAAAAGTGTCATATGAAAAGAAAAAGCATCTTATCTCTTCCTGCTGGGAAGAAAAGACAATAAAAGCCGATTTAACTACAAATGTCCATATGCCAACTGGCAATCATCGAATTATTCAAGTAAAACATTATCATGTTTTATGGTAACGTATCTGTTGTAAACAAGCCATGTTCTTCAGATCGAAAGTCCTTTCACCTGTGCTGCCTTAGTTAACGACTCAAGATCTTCGGAGGATAATGTGTACAGTCAGCAGTAGGACTCAAATGGAATCCAGATTTCATCGGCTCAGGTAGGCCACCGCAAGTGTATTTTGCAAAACTTGTTATGTTTGGAGATGAAATTCACCAACACATCAGAGTCTTTCAAATCGACATCTTTCACTTTCCCGATGTAGCAATCGTTGTCGTAAACTGCCACAATTATCTGATTTTCCAGAGGGATGAATTGAACAGAACTCTCAGTCTGTACAGCGGCGGCTGACTCTATTCTCTCGTTAGCTTGATTCGAATCTGCTCCAACTGTCTCTTCAGAACCTATGGTGATTGCGGCGTCCGATGATGGCTTGGATGACAACGTATGCGGGATCCATCCGTCGCACGGTTTATCCCAACACAGACACCTACCACCTTAACAGGAAATGTGGCGTACACGTATCACACCGTCGTCAGTAGACTGGACGGCGTGGAGCTTGAGCGTACCGGGTACTGGTTTTGCGTGTAGATTATTCTGAGCTTCAGAAGTCGCATCGTACTCAGTCCGAAAATAAAAGTGATACTGCATTCACCTCTCATCTGGGACGCCAAATTATAAAAGTCATATCCGTCTTGAATGGTCGCCTTTCAATGCTTAACGCCCTGAATGGCCATTCGTTTACAGGTAGCACGAATGCCATCACACGGCCCCTTACCGTGCCCCGCTTTGAAATAGTTTCAGGGAGTCGGAGGTCCGAATTCCTCCACGTGCCTGGCAATAAGTTGGAAAGTAAAACGGTTTTGTACGGAGATGACGGCCTGTCTGTCCAGCATATAACTTTACCCCTGGCAGGATTGCTCAGATCTGTGGAATGAGAGCGTTCAGTATTGCGTGCACAGCAACGGAATCGTGATGATTGACGTGCGACACGAAGGCAAAATTGGTATGCGCAAGGACTCCACTTTCAGTTTTATGGTATATGACCACCGAGTGAAATGTTGCAGCGGTGGCGTTGCAATATGCTGACTGTATTTCATCCATTGTTTGGCAGAGGAAGTTTTCTGCAGAATCCATTTGAACAATGACATGGTCGGTTGGCAAATTCTGTTTCAGGTCATGGAGAGCCTTGTACTGGGTTCATACCCGGAAAAATTGATCCAAAAATGCCTGATAGTTGTCCACCATCTTTGTTTTAAATGTTTCTCCCCTATTAAAGATTTTAACGATTCACATTTTCTTCTTGCCCTCAAAGTCTAAAGACCTCCATTCCTCGTATTCTATCTTTTTTGGACACAGCTCTGCTCACAACTTCAGGGTTGGGGGATATTTTTATTCCCCGAGAGATCAGGCATTTCAGCTTCAACGCCATGTTCTGGTGATTCGTACAAAAGCATTTGTTTTTGGACAAAAGTGAGTTGAAATAGATATATGCAGGCCGGAGTTTGCAGAGGAGAGAGAAAGATATCCGCCTGATGTTTGGATTTCCCATGAGGAGTTTTTCGTGCAAATTGTGGAGATAATCATTCATTATCCGCACTTGATTCTTTTCGCCCTCCATCTTTGTAAAATCTTTCTCTCCTGGCATAATTCCGCTGACATCATCGAGCTCTAGAAATGTGTTGACCTGATCCGCTGGCTGAATTTTTATGGGATCTCGTCGGGTACGTTTTAAAGAAGCAAGCGTGTTTGATGTTATATTACCACACCGTCGATGAGATGTCCCCGCTGCTATATTAAGGCTGAAGGCAAATCGGTATTTCTTGATGATTTTCCCACTGATGACCCGGTTGATGATAGCCTGCTTTTGCTGGGATGGGTTCTCTGTTAGATGAGGGCATTCCGCATGCACGCTGTTTCCAAGATGCAGACGCCTCATCACAGGAACCTTCTTTCTTAGATCTCGCTCTGTCTTGGACTTCGGCGTTAGCTCGGGCTTGGGCTGTAGAAGGACCTTTTAGGGATGACGATTTTGAGACTGTTAATTTGAGGCGCTCGCGCCTCTTTTGGATACGCTTGGATTTTCGTTTCTTGGTGTTCAACTTTTGTTTTAAAGTATTGTCTTTATTTCTGTCCTGCTTTAGTGCTTTTCTTTGCCCTCTAATGGGGGCAGTCCGAACAGGAAAAGGAAACGGCACAGGGAGGCGCGGGGAGTTGGACCCTGTGATTAGGAAGGTTATGTGACGCTTACTTTTAGGGTTGGCAACATCTATACATTAAATGTTGGGGTCAAAATTGACAATATCTTTAGGGTTGTTTCTGCACTTTTCTTTTAACAGTGGTATTAACAATTCTTCAGTGCGTCTGGTGCGGAAAAAGACATTTTGATACAAGTTGTATGGAGAAAGATTATTGTGCAGATTTCTTATAAAGATTATAACATACTTAAAGTAGTATATTATCTGGAAGGATGTTAAGAAACGTAATGATGAATTTAAATCCACCAAAAACAATGGATTTACTGCTTTAGTCAATCATCAACCGACCGTCCGGTGCCAATCAGTGGGTGATATGGATTCTAGCTTTCCAGACTGTCGTACCAATTTCAAACCATAGTGGTCGAGGTTGAAGTTAAGATTTATGACAATGGCACACCTGGCCAAAATTAAGATTCTGAGTTTTCAGATGCTGAAATTGATATTTGTCCGGGCATTTCCCATCGCTCTTGCTTTAATGACTGGTAAACTATAGCTTTAACCTCTGTGCTAATATCAAAATATAATATTTATATACTATTCACAATGGAAATCATTCTATTCGCCGAGGGAATCGAAATTTATACCAACATGTATATGCAATGACAACTGCATGTTATTGCCGGCATTCCGAATAGCCAGTTCCTATATAGTCGAGTACAATGTCATGTCGGCGTTAGTGTATAGAGATTTGTTACCATAGTAAACAAATCTTTCAAGACCAGTTGTATTGAGCCTCTCGTAGCTTTCAACTGTAAAATGGCATGAGCAGATAAGGCTGCTTTCGATTGATACAAAACCTTTTTCTGTATTTCTACGCTTTCCTGAGTATCAAATCGTCTGAAATCTTCATGGTTCAACGATGACCTGTTTTAACGACAGTATGCAGAATTTCAAATGATTTGTGGAGAAATTAGAAATTTTTTTTCACCAAGATTTGCCTAAAAAAGTCAATAAAACCAGGCTAAATATCCAGTGATCTTAAGTGCCATATGACTCAGATCAATGTACCCTTTTTAACTTAGTTCAACCGTACATACACGGATAGCTAATGATGAATAAGTGACAAACCTGGACAATAATCCTTTAAGATACAGGAGAACAACTTACCTTATTCTGTATGTTGACATTAGCACCCTGCTCGGCAAGGATTCGAGCAACGTCCACGATACCGCGTGATGCTGCCACGTATAAAGGTGTATCCCCATCCTGTTACATAATATAATGGCAAAAACTCCGTAAACATGTCTAAACGTACGGCCGAGTTGTAAACCATAAAATGGTACACACTAGAGGTAGTGAACGAATTACTGATAAATACAACGGTACTGTTTTATGGGAGACTTTCTTTCATCTTCGGATAGTCGGTGTTGTCAGTGCTCCTACTTTACAGTGTGTGCATGTCATGTATTTTTTAACAAAGCTCAACGATGTTCGGCCTGCATGCGGTACTTATAAAGGCATTATTACACAGCGATTATCAGCTTTAAAGCAGTTATAGTTTTCTGTCTTCTGATGTGCAAATATGAGAAAAATTGGATTTTTTCGCAATTTGATCGCAATTTGCGACACAAAAATACTTCGCAAGATAAAAATAATAAAAAAAGTCCATAATCAAGACGTTCAATCACGTCAGGTAACATGTTAAGAATGTTGAAATTCAACGTTTTCGTTTTCAAATGACATGACTTCCGCTGTATCAGTTAAAGCCTTCTTTGCTTACACATTGCATTCTTTTTCTTTCCAAATATTGTCCAGAGAACGCCTATTATGTGTGTTAAATTTCACGTCGATCTGATATGGGGTTCTGAAGAAAATGACTGTCAAATGGTTTTAACCCAATATGAACACAAGTTCAGGTGACACTAGTCAACCAAATTTTAATTCGCCAAAATTCCGCTCAATATGCAACCCACACCTAAGTTTAACGCATTTCTGTTGAGCGTTTTTAGTTGTTGAAGTTTTCCAGCTTTGTAAACTGTATAAATTGGGACTTTTTGGCATGAACTACTTTCGGTTTGCTGACGTCACTTCTTGTTATGTACCCCCGTGGGGTTTCCGGGGTGATAAGAATAGGACCTCAGCCCTCTAGGCAAGCTTGTCGTAACAGTCGACTATCATAGAGCTCTCCTGTGTGAGCCCGGTGAATGTAATAGGCTCACATCGTCCCGGTTGTGTGAGTGGCAACTGGGGAGCGAACTGTTTGCCGTGGGTTGCGACCCGTAATCTACTAGGACGGGATCCTGGTGGCTGACGGCGTGTTGGTCTTGCGAGATCCTCACGCCCAACACGTCACATTGGCCCTTACTTGGGGAGAGGCGGGAGGTCGGATGGGCCCGGTCCGATCAATCGGCTTGGTCATGTCTTGCCTCTGCGTGGTCCCAATTGCCTCAATAACAACACATCATTAAGCGAACAAATGTTATTTCTGAAATATCGTTTGCGGGACTACGCTTTGAGGCGGTGGCTCATGGGTCAATCGAGTAGATTGAATTTAGCCTTTGGTATAAATCAATCTGTTCGAGTATACCTCATATGGAATCCTTTTTGTCTTTCCTGCTGGGTATTCCCAGGTTCAGGCATCGCCCTTGTTAGCACTCCGTGGTGGGTGGGGAACATATGGGGTGAAATTTATATACACATACGATGTCTGCCGTACAATTTCCTTCAAATGTTTCTAATATATCTACTGTATCTGCCTCTCAACCGACTTCGTCTTCAAATGCTGATAATAAGAGGAAGTCATCTGACACACTGGGTAATGAACAGAGCAGTTGACCGGCTTTCATTGTTCTCTCAACCAAGAGTGAACAAAAGCCGGCTTTAAAAATTTATCCGTTTCTTCTACAAAGGGCTCTTCAGGGCGCAGATTGAACTCTAAAAAAACGTTAAAAAACCTAGATCCGGAGACATTGTCATTGAATGTTTCCGGCAACAACAGTCAAAAAATTTACTTAAATAAAATATCTGACATATCTGTTTTCACGTCCCCTCACCATTCCCTGAACAGCTGTCAGGGAATCATTCTTGACAGGGATGGTGATATAACTGACCTGACTGAGGAAGAAATTTGCCAAGAACTAAATTCACAGGGTGTTACCAGAGTGAGATGCTTCGTTACGAAGAAATCTAGTAACCCCTTTACACGTAATACAAACCTGCTTACCTTTAACACTACCTCCCTTCCGTCTCATATCCACTTTGGCCCGCATAGGGTTAATGTGGATTTATATATCCCCAATCCTACACGCTGTTTTAATTGCCAAAGATTTGGTCATGGCAAGGGACAATGTAAGAACAGACTCATTTGCTTCAGATGAGGCAGTGAAGGGCATGATGCTTTCGACTGCAGCAACACAGTTAAGTGTTGCAACTGCAGTGGAGATCGCACGGCCGCCTCAAGGGACTGTCCGCTTTTCGTTGAGAAAAAGCAAATTATCAATTTGAAAATTAAAAACAATATCTCCTATCAGGACGCAGGGAAATTAGCCTCACTTTCTAATACTCCTCTACCGACTTAGTTTGCCAATGGGGTCAAGCGAGTAGCAACTGTTGCTACTCAAAACTTTTGGACTTGCCCATTGGAAACGACAAACATAGTTATGTTTCTGTGCAACTTCCGTCTCAAACTTCATTTAATTCTTCCTCAACTCAAACTCCTTCAAAAGAACAAATAAAAACAGTAAATAGTATAGAACACCCTGGTAAACGAGCTGAGCCCAATTGCGCTAAAAGCTATAAAAATAAGTCCAAAAGTCAATCTCAAAATAATAATAAAATAACTAATAAACCTGGTGGCCCACAGAACGTCCCTCTAAGGCCACTAGGGATCCTATCCCAACTTTCAAGAAGTTGGGATCGTTGGAGGACGTTGGTCCTTCAACATCAGATGCGGATGTGATGGATATATCACCCGCACCAGGGAGATCTTCCAGCCGATCTCCACGAAAGGGTCGTCCTCGGCCCAAACATAAAGCAAAGTCTCCTATACGTCTTCCTCCATAATGGCGATATATGACAAAATTATACAATGGAATTGTCGAGGCCCGAAGGTAAATTTTATTGAAATAACACAGCTTGTCCAATCATTAAGTCCTACTGCCCCGTGACATCTGACAAAGACAAAATAACTCTTAAAAATTTCTCATTATACAGTACGTACTCAAATGAAGAAGAGCGAGGCGGATCTTCTGTCTTCGTCAATAACAATATTATTCGCAGCCCTGTTGCTCTGGATACAGAGCTTCAGGCTGTGGCTGTTCGCGTTTCATTATGTAAAATAATCACATTATGTTCAGTGTATATTCCCCCGAACATTTCTTTGTCAGCTTTGTAGTTGCATGATTTAAAACAACAGTTGCCAAAACCTTTTATACTTATGGGAGATTTTAATTCCCATAACCCCCTATGGGGCAGTAACAACATAAACGATAAGGGAAAGATAGTAGAAAACTTCTTATCTAACGAAGAACTGTGTTATTTCAGTGATGGTTCTAATACCTATTTACATCCAGGTAATGGCGCTTATTCTGCTATCGATGTCACTATCACAGATCCATCACTTCTCCCGGATTTTTCTTGGAAGGTGCATGACGATCTTTGTGGTAGTGACCATTTTCCTATAATCCTAGAGCATATCACTTCTGATTCTTTAGAAGGTGTAGCTAGGTGGAAATTCGATAAAGCGGATTGGATCGCATTTGAGATGTTTTGTGAGGCTGATATCACCTCAGAGACTCTCAATGCAGCAGATGATCCTATGTTAAAATTTAATGAGCTTGTTTAGAAGCCGCTGACAGAACTATCCCTAGACCTCGACAAATCCCAAATCCAAAAGTAAACCCTGGTGCGACAATGACTGTCGTAAAGCCATAAAGGACCGTAAAAAGGCTGAACCCAGATTTAATCATTGTCCTACTAATAATAACTTAAACCAGGTTCGTAATTTTAGAGCTATTGCTCGTCGATTACTCAAGTCCAGGAGACAATCTTGTTGGCGCAGCTTTGTTTCAGGCATTACGTCAAAAACACCCATGCGTACGGCGTAAGGAACATGGTTTAGAAACTTAAAGGCAAAAATAATGAAGCAAAAGTCCAGCATATAAACGATGGAGATAATATATTAACCTCTCCATCCGATTTAGCAAGTAAATTAGCTGAGACAATTTCCAACAAATCTTCTTCTGAGAACTATACTAAAGAATTCCAATATTTTAAAACCCAGAAGGAGAAAATTCAATTGCCCTTTTCTTCTAAAAATTTAGAAGATTATAATTGTCCTTTTAATATCGAGGAACTTAAAGCTGCATTAAAAAAGGCCCACGATACTGCTTTTGGTCCTGATAATGTATATTATAAGTTTCTGAACCATTTACCACCTGAGCCGCTGGAGACTCTCTTGGACTTGCTTAATGATATTTGGATAACTGGTAATTTTCCACCATCATGGAGGGAGGCGTGTATTATCCCGGTCCCTAAACCGGGTAAGGATCATACTGATCCAAATAATTACCGTCCCATAGCTCTTACCAGCTGTGTCTGTAAGGCTATGGAACGGATCATTAATGATAGACATGTTTGGTTTTTTGAAACCAACAAGTTACTTTCTAATATTCAATGCGGTTTTCGTCAAGGTAGATCCAATATGGATCACCTTGTTCGATTTGGAACCTTTATTCGCGATGGATTCATCAATAACGAACATGTGGTGTCCATATTTTTGGACCTTGAAAAGGCCTACGACACTACATGGAAATATGATATTTGAAAAGACCTCGTGGATATGGGACTTAAAGGCCGATTACCTATATTTATATCTCAATTTTTATCTAATCGTCAGTTCAAGGTACGGGTTGGGTCCACTCTTTCTGACTCTTATGAGCAGGAAATGGGTGTACCCCAGGGCAGCATTCTATCACCAACTCTGTTTAGCATAAAAATAAATAGCCTAGCTAAAACATTAATATCGGGCACAGAGGGTTCTTTATATGTTGATGATTTCCTTATATGCTACCGAGCTAAGAATATGAATAACATCGAACGTCAGTTGCAGCTTTGTCTCAATAAAATCGAGAAATGGGCAACTGAAAACGGTTTTAGATTTCAACGTCTAAAACCGTCGGTGTGCATTTTTGTAACAAACGGAAATTTCATCTTGATCCGGAGCTTAATTTTTGTGGTGAACAGGCTAAAATTGTTGGAGAAACAAAATTTTTTAGGTATAATATCTAATAGTAAGCTATCTTTTATACCTCATATTAAAATGCTTAAAGCTAAATGTACAAAGGCTCTCGATATAATTAAGGTCGTATCTAGCACCGATTGGGGTGCTGACCGATCAGTTTTACTTAATTGATATCGTTCCCTAGTGAGATCTAAATTGGACTATGGATCCATCATTTACGGTTCCGCTAGGAAGTCGTACATTAAAATGTTGGATCCTGTTCATCACCAAGGTTTGAGGCTCAGCCTTGGTGCTTTTAGAACCTCACCAGTAGAAAGTTTATACGTGGAGGCAAATGAGCCTTCTTTATATAACCGACATATAAAACTTAGCCTTCAATACGCTAGTAAGCCTATAGCTCATCCAACAAACCCTGCCTACGACTGTGTTTTTAATCTATTATATGTAGACAAATATATTAAATGTCCTAACAAGATCCCTTTGTTCCGTCTTCGCATACGGGACCATATTTTGGGAGCTGACATCAAGCTAGAGGATATAGCTCCAGTGTCTTTTCCGGAGTCTCCTCCATGGCTCCTTGCACAAGCTAAATTAATATTTGATCTACGTAAATATAATAAATCATATACAAATCCTCTTATAATTCAGCAAATTTTTGCTGAAATCAAGGCTGATTTTATGGATTATAAATTTATATATACTGACAGGTCAAAGGATGGGGACAGGGTTAGGGTTGCGGCTGCGGCTGTCTTAGAGCAGTGGGTCACTTCTCTTCGTCTGCCACTTTCATCTTCTATCTTTTCTGCAGAGGCCAGGGCTATACTCCAGGCCTTATCATATGTTTCCTCTGCACATGTCCAGAGGGCAGTGATATGCAGCGACTCGCTGTCCTGCCTTTTGGCAATTCAGAATAATAAATTTAAAAATCCATTGATACTTGAAATCATAGCCAAACACCGAAAACTAATTAAAAAAGGTAAAAATATTATATTCTGTTGGATACCAAGTCACACTGGTATCCATGGAAACACAGTCGTGGACAGGGAAGCGAAAGCTGTCCTATATAAACCTGTATCTCGGGTTAAAATCCCTTATACTGACGTGAAGCCTAATATTCTTAAATATATTAGTCGCCTTTGTCAAGGTGAATGGGACTTGCAGATCCATCATAAACTGCATGCTATTCATTCTGTCATTGGCTACAATGCCTATACTTGTCAAATGTTTCGCAGAGACCAAGTAGTTTTAACGAGGTGTCGTATTGGACATTCTCATCTGACACACAACCTCATCCTAGATGGGAGCAGTGCTCCCGAGTGTTTTGGATGTGATGCACAATATGGCATCAAACATATCTTGGTTGACTGTGTAGACTTTGCCCATGTTCGGCAAAGGTTCAACACGATCAACTCTATATATGATTTATTTGACAGCATCGCTGGAAATGTTGTCATAAATTATTTGAAGGTCATTGGCGTATATCATAAAATATAAATTTCAATTGTCCAAATACCCATAGATGAACAGTTATATGCATATAGATTTATAATTGTACTATAATCCTGGTTTTCGAGTTTTAACTCTTATTTTTCAATTATACGATTTTAAACACGTCTATGCTTTTTGTTTTGCTATTGATGTTCATACTGTCATATCGGAAACCTTAACGGTCTTGCGTTTTCACGTTGTTCTCGCCACGATATGGCTGAAATATTGCCGATGTGGCGTTAAGCCATAATCATTCATTCATTCATTCTTGTTATGTAAAATTTGTCTTCTTGTCTAGGGATAATACGAGGCCTTAATATTGCGTCTTATCGGATGGAGATATACCTACTTCGGATTTTGAGCTTAACTCTACCGGTTTTGCCAAAAATGTATTTTCAGAGTCAGCGTTCTAAACCTGATCAGATAGAACTATTAATCTAAACCTTTATATTTGTTGAAAGAGGGATGCCCACAGCCAAAGGCCACTAGGGGTCCTCCTCAGCAATAAAAGCTACAGGTAAAAGAAGCAAAAGGGTAACATATCTTAACTAAGGAACCATGCACGTGAATATATATGTGTGTAGTTCCTAGTTAATTATTAATAAAGCCGTAAACAAACTACTATTACTGGCTGAATCTTTTTATGATTAGGAGATATTTATGAACAATTTTAAGTCATTTGATGTTATTTTGGAGATCCATATCATGAGACCCAAACAAGAGAACAGAAGATAAGTGTATAGGAGAGGAATTTTCAATTTAAAAGAAAAGAAAAATAAACTTCTGGGTACAAGATATTTGCAATGCTTGTGAACATGTGCTTCCTGGGAAAGCGAACTCATGTGTTTATGGGTTTTTATTGCTGATAGACAATGGTTACAAAACAGGTCAGGTATTATACCCTAACTTGATCAACGTGAAGAGCGCCCAGTCCCATCCTGATCCTACTTTTACTTCTATTCCTGAGTATATCCTTCTTCAAATTCAATATTTCCATTTAAGGATATCTCCGAGAAATATGGTGGACAGAGATCATTTACAATTTTATAAAATTTCCATAATTTGTGTCTTCGCCGGCGGACATAAAGCTGCTACCAACCGAAGACCTTCATAACGGCACTGTTCGACGTAGACCTCGAGTACAAATTAGGGTTACGCGACTCTGAACATGTTCCGGATTTTGTACAAGATTAACACTGCTATTATCAAAAGTAACGTAAGCGTGCTCTAGAGTCACACGGATTGTACTAAAATAATGGGTAGTCATTTATTATCTACTTAATGTTATTTTAGCCCCTGTCATAAAACTTACTTTTTTATTTTTACGAGTTATATCTTGGACGTGCAGATACAATTTGCCGTTTTCCTGTAGTGTAATGCCAAGATGTTTATGGAAACAACCAATCTTCACTTCTACCTCATCAAAGAATAACGTGGAATAGTTTGGCTCTTTTGCATTGTCTTAATGTGATTGTATGTTAAATGTAATGACCACACTGCATTTTGGGTATTTCTAGACCAGCCACGTCTAGTGAATTGTAAATAACATCACGGCAGTTTTTAACCTAATTCTGCTTAAACCATGGTGCCAGGGGGCGTGTGAATTGCTATTATTTATGCATTTACATGAACAGTTAGAATAAAATCCTGACCAAGGTAAAGGGACCAGAGGTCTTAATTCACCCGTTACATATAACCATTTGCCAACTATCACAGTGTCCTTGATGCTCTGGTTTTATTCTCTATGTTCTCTATGTGCATCTTTAATGATATTTTATCACTTTTAAAAGAAATAAACAATGATACACTTTTTAAGCAATATAGGTAACTAACCACTCTTTCCACCAGTCTGATAAACGTTGAAGATCTCTATTACTTTTATTTTCGGAATTGTTGTTTACAGGTTGAAAAAGAGACGTGTCGTCAGCAAAGATATTGATTTTACATTCAGTACCAATGTTAATATCAGCAACGAAGATGATAAATAGAAGTGGACCAAGGACAGAATCTCGGGGCACACCGGAGTAAACATGCTCAGTATCAGACTCGATTCCATTTATACAAACACAAATGAACCCGTTACACAAATATTTTCTAAGCACCTTAACAAGCAACCTTCCATTCCCAATTGTCTCAATTTATACAAAATGTCCAACATGCCATACTTCATCTACGGCTTTGCTAACGCCTAAAATTACAAGACTTGCTCCTTCTCCTCTATCCAAGGCTCGGTGCATATTGTGTACTATTTGGGACAACTGGTAAATATTAGTCTTTCTCCTTAAAACTACAATTGTCTGAGATCAATACGTCATTGTCCTTACAATACTCGTAAAATCGTTTGTAAACAATGTTTTTTGATATGTTAAATATATGACTGAGGCGAGACCCAGACGGATAGGTTTCTGTTCACCGGGAGGAATTAAACAGCTTCTTCACTGTAGGGGCAATACATAAGACAGTGTTTTAACATGAAGTTATAAATCATATCGATACCACAGGCATTACAGACCATTTTCAGGACACCATCTGTAAACATGTAGAAATTATTAGCCAAAAAAAAAATTTGGTCACATGACATTTTCACCCAATGGTCAGACTGTAATATTTCCAACAGAGAAAGTTCTCATGGTAAACCGCTACATCCTACATCCTACGCACAACTGCAATTTAAATTTCAGTTCAATCGCGTCAGCCGTTTGGTCGGATAAGATTTTTTATTGCAACAAAATTCAAGAAGACCGCTAAGTCACGTGACCGAAATGCACAAAAGGTCTTCAGGTCCTTACCTAAAATACACGTAAGCTTCATAAAAATTCAAACTGATCATTTCCCCCAGAAAGGTGTTACAGTTTTGTGTGAAAATATTAATAAAGGCACCAAACATGACGAGTTTTTGAACATCTTTTGAAACCTTTTGTTTCTATTTACATAAAATCTGAACGTAATAGCGAAAAACTAACTGCAGATGCGTAATCGTGATGAACAACGTTTTAGCCATGTTATTTGAAACGGCCATTAAACTTGACCCACTGTTGCCCTATTCTTATTGGCCAGCGAAAACATAAATATGCATGCAAAATGTTTTCTCCTTAAACTATAAATGCCAGGCAATGATGGTGTATCAAATTTAACGATAATCTGTTGAGCGGTTCTCGAGAGGAAAATTCTTAAAAAAGTTTTCATTAATATCCAATATGGCCGCCAAGTAAAGTAACACAATCTACTCAAAAGTTTCGATGCACAACTTCGAGTCACACATACCTAAGTTTCTTGAAAATACGGCCTGAATGACTTGAACCCCGAAAAAATCTCTAAGTCAGGTAAATTGACTAAACGTCGAATTTCACCACCTACAGATGAGTTTAGGCGAGCATCACTCTGTCGTCTATGCTTTGATTTTACACTCTACGCTATAGTCGTTTATATTTGTTACATAACATCTGTGGGACAAAGGGATATATGGAAAGTAGCCATTATGTTTTACTGTAAAGACAATGTTATGACAACACATCTTTTTTGCCTGATCCTGCATGACTATAATGCTGGCCAGTTTAGTAAAAGTGAAATATTCCTGAGTATAACTAAAAACACCACTCAAATAAATAAATAAATAAATTCTGACAACGCAAGAGAACATATTTCTCATATCGAAGATAACTGTTGCTATGAAAGACTTGTAGTAAGGTTTATCTTGTTTGGTATTTTGTACAGCCCACCTAGCAAAGACGTAGTCGACTTTAACAAACCTGTATCATCTATTTTCCAGAAGTGTCACCGGAAAAGAAAAAGCGTATACTTTTTCATATTGGTATTCTTAAAAGTGCTCACCATCAGCCAATTCATTGACATCATCGCGTCATGTACATTCTTCCCCCCAAATCTCAAAACCAGGAAGAGTTCAGCCTGGGTCTGGCATTTTGATTCATATGTTTTGACAAATTTTCTATCTAAGATATTGTTAACTGACGTCACTGACCAATTTCTGACCTTCCATGTTCTTTAAACTTCATACCCACCCAAAGCAAAAGTACGCATTAACATTATTAGGAAGTTTATCAATACCCAACAGGAAATTTTTAAACAACACATTTAAGAGATTAACTGCTTTACGATTCTAAGAGAGACTTATGATGCCAATATGGCTATTAGTGCTTTCTGTGAATAGTTAATCGACATTTACAACGGTTGTTTCCCATTCTAGCACATCTACCAAATCACCACTACAAAGAGTACAGAAACGGCGACTGCATATATCACAGCGGATACGGAGTAATTTTTTCTCTTCACCGCACACTTTTTTCAAAAGGTAACGGCATAGGTTTCACCTGGGTTATTGCAACCGTGGACATTTAAAGGGAGGATGGAGCGATAGGTTGGTGTGGGGAATATAGCCTGCTCGTATGAAAAAAGTATGAGGTCACAAAATTGAAGCCATGCAATGTATATGTAGGTCATCTTGTTAACTTTGTGGATAGATTATTTAATCTATATCAATTTTAAACAAAGAGAAGAAATGACAATTCTGCAGACGCATGAGTTATTAGTCCCAATTCTGAATCGAAATTTTGACGACCATCTCCTGTAAAAGTATTTAGCGAAGTTTTTTTGTTTGTTTTTGTTTGGTTGAATTGGTTTTAATTTTAGTACGAAACTTTGATCATCCTGTCCAGTATTTAGCAGACAAAGCCAACGTTTTTTTCAAGGTTCATCTAACTCAGATATTATTCGATAGCAGTCGAAAACGTCGGCATCAGTCGTACCATGTTTAAGCAAAATACTTGAAAAATTGCTACTACGTCAGATTCTGCCTACTTTGAGACAAATAGTATAACTGACCCTCATCACTATGGTTTTAGATCTAATCAAGCCACCATATATGCCAATTGCTCTCTTTATCAAAAAGTAATTACTGCCAAGGAAAGCAAAAAGTATAGAAAAAAAGAACAAAAACAAAAACGCATAAAGTGAAAAAGAAAACCCGGTAATGCACGCTGTGAGTGATGGTGTATAGATGAAAAACTAAAATGTTACTCTGGTGATGAGTACATGATTATGGTCAAGTTTTCGACAAGCCTCTATTCATATCCTGGCTAAAACGACACGTCTTTTGACTAAATATTTTGAATACAATACCTAAAAAATGAAACAAAAGTGCGGTAAACTTTCGCAAACCAGAAGCACGTACCTGATCTTGTACGTTTATATCAGCCTTCTTCTCTATCAGAAGACGGAGGAGATCCATGTCATCACGTGACACTGCCTGGAGTAGTGCTGTTTGTCCTCTCTGTGTAAACATAGATGAATTGGTAGATATATACATGGAAATGTCTCAACAACTCGTAGAGCTTAGGTGGATGTTCTACGCTTTCATCACATTAGTGCACCAACCTGTGGAGAGGACGACGCTTGGTGATAGGGTTAGCAACTCTTAACTGAGCCTTTGTAATTTTGAAAAATTTCTCTGCACAGTTACTTTGTGACCAAGTGCATATAGCATTTCGCCAGCATATCCTGTTTAATGATGTAGATTTTAAGTTACTTAAGACAGTTTCTTCAGTGAACACGTATTCAGCAAAGAAACAAAACAAATTTTTGTCATGGGTTCATAAAAGTAAATCTGGGCGTCCACGTGTCCACGACAAGTAACGAAGTCTCTCTTGTGGCAAGTTCGGGACGACGAAGCTATATATACTAGTGCAAACCTTGTCACTCGATTGTCGTCACTCCCAAAAAGTTGGTCTAAACATTTGTGTATTGTAAAAAAAATCGGGCAGAGATCTGTAGATACTTCTACCGGAGAATGAAGCGTGAAAAGTATACTGTATTTTAAATTAACATCGCTTTAATTTACACTATTAATCCGTACGGCACCTTTTTTTTAGGAATGTCCATAAAGGTGGTTACGTTTCCGGCTCGACGTGTGAAACACACTTATGTGTAGAAAACTTCCGTAGTCTTGAACCACGTACCTGATCCTGTACGTTTACATCAGCGCTGGTCTCTACCAGAAGACGAAGAAGGCCTAGATGACGACCTCTTAGGTATAAAGCTTTTTGTCTATTTTGCAGCTGCCGAAGCTGTTAAAGTTAAACAACAATAAACTCATAAAAATGCTGTATCAATATGTAATACTGCACGGGTACATAAGTCATAAGATGTGCTTAAGCATCTCTAAGGCCTTTTCATCGGCGCTGTGTTCATGTGATTGATTATTAAAAGAGATAACATCACAGCGTATTGAGTAATTCTAAATCAGCAACCATTAATAAAATAAAAACACCATGTTTGCCTACTTCTGCTAAGCCATGGTCTTGTGTGCTTCCAAGTTACTACTGTGTAACATGTACATGAACAGCTACCATGAAACCTTAATGAAATGTACAAGAAACTATATTTCACTGATTACGTGTGACAATGTATCAGGTATCAAACTGCCGATTATGATGAATATTCCGCTTTCTTCCACTCATATACTGACCGTCATTATATAAGTTAAATCTCCTCCAGTAAGGCTTTAAAATGCAGCAATCTATATGTATAATGTAGTAACTTGCACTGATTTTCACACAAAATAATAATAATAATATTACGTAATACAATGACGACAATGTGATGACACGTAACCTGTAAAGTGAGGGAATTGAGTGCATTGCCTTATTTATTGTTTTTTTTTTCACTGTTTAACCTGTAAAAAACTATTAGACCTCACCTATAAAAAAAACACTGCGTTTCCTCTGGGAATGTTATCTTAAGTCATGGCGTTTGATAAAATTTGGCAGTACACTAATTTACGCTGCAGCTATACTAGATCAGAGACAGTGTGTACGACGAAAAATCAATTGCAAACGGTAACCTTAGAATGACGCTGCTTGAGTCATGTATTGCAGACATTGTTAAGACGTCTCTATTAATCACCTGTTTTACAGAACAACGACATATCTGCAGTTTTATCATTGCATGTCATTTGAACTGACAGCAAATTGCAGGAACCTGGGCCCGTATTGATAAAGATTCTTAAGATTTAGCTAAGAATTTATACTTAAGTATAGAAGTTACTCTTAGCTAAGAAAATATTTAAGAATGCATTCATAAAATTTCTTAACAAGATTCTTAGAGAAGAAAATACTTAAAAGATAAGTTTTTCTCAAACGCGTGTCCCGTAGCAACGAGAGAGGTCTGTAATAATAAAGGTAATTTTGGTACATCATAATGTCACGTGAGCAGCAGACGACATTTCGATGTAAACACACTCTGACATGGAGAAAAAAGGGAAAAGAAAGCCGAACTGGTCAAACGACGAGTGTTTGAGCCTCGCCAATTACATGGCACAATACAAGGACATACTGAGGGGCAAGCTGGGTCCAGGATTAACCTCAGAAAAGAAAAAAACTACATGGACGTTGGTGACGGACAGGTTGAATGCCTCGTTCACAGCCGTCAAGCGGTCACAAGAAGAAGTGGAGAAAAGTGGCACAATATTTTCTCCCAAATCAAATCAGAAATCTCGGCCTACAAGAAAGCGCAGTGTTCGACGGGTATGTAAACTTAAATTATTTTATGTAAAATATTTAATTGGAATAGTGTAACGGTATTTTATAATTATAAGATTAGACCACGTCTCGCTAAACTTTAGTTTCGGGAGTTATTTTCTGAATAATCAACCGTCGAAACTGCCTTTGAAAACTAATCCAATTCAACCGTTTGTACCCGGAATTCGAGAGCTGTCGGCTTGATTATCTCTCATAAATGCAGCTAAACATTGACTAGGATTTAAACATTGTACTAAAACAAAAATGGCACAGAGTATAATTAAAACCATAGTTTTTACTTGAAGTTGAGGGTGTATGGAGTGTAGTGCACTGGAAAAAACAATATTGCAAATGATCAAAGTGAAGGACACATTAAATTAGGATGATGAACTTGGCCTTTATTGACTAGATTTTTGTAAAGTGAGTGAAAGCAGTTCATTGATTAAGCTTAAGAATATTTATGTACAAGGGAAACTGATTTTTTAAAATTAAAATGCAAATGTAGGTACTTCTCCAAACTGTGGAGACTAGATGTAAAATTATCAATGAGCCAGATATCATTTTTATACCAAGCACTACCACAGACAAAGACTCATTCAAATAGACCTATATTTCGATTCGTGTCATAAATGAAATTTTAGAATAGGTGAGGATTAATCTAATAACCAAGACGTTGTTAAGTATGGCATAAAACAAATCATGGGGCTGCCGTGGCTCGGTTGATTAGTGCGCTATGACCTGGGAGCCTCTCACCAATGTGGTCGCTGTGAGTTCAAGTCCATCTCATGCTGGCTTCCTCTCCGGCCGTACGTGGGAAGGTCGGCAGAAACCTGTGGATGGTCTTGGGTTTCTCCCCGGGCTCTGCCCGGTTTCCTCCCACCATAATGCTGGTCACCGTCGTATAAGTGAAATATTCTTGAGTGAGCGTAAAACACCAATCAAATAAATAAAATAAATCAAAACAAATCACTTTCTGTGTGTTACATAAACAGTGATTTATGCATTATATTCACCTAGCAAACAGACCATTTAACTTGCCCCAACACTTGCACACTTTTTATGTTCTCATGTGTTCAGGTTTTAAACTTTGACCCAGAGATCATCTGTGCCCCATTGGCCTATTTGTATTATTTTTTTTATTTCTAAACAACTCAATGTCAACTTTCACTGAATTGAAAGTTCAAAGGATTTTTCATATTAATTTTTTTTTGCAAGTTGACTGGTAGTACATAATTTGAAACATAATCTTTATTTATAACAAAACCTATTGTCAAAATCATTGATTGCATCATTAGCAGTAAGTCTAAAATGATTTGAGATCAAATACAAAGAAAGATCTTATTATTTGGGCATATACTATTTTATTTTACAGGTGGAGGACCATCACTAAAGCCATTAAGTGCTATAGCTGAGGTGGTAATGTCTATTCTAGGGGAGAACAATGTTTGTCTTGGGGGAGTTGGTGATGGCATAGATTCCACCTTAATTCAACTTAATGAATCTCAGTAAGTAATTTTTCTCAAAATGCAATGTACAATGATAGATTAAAATGAATGAGTAAATTTGGTATTTATCACAGTGCTTCAGATATATGTTGTGTTAAGCAAGTTTAAAAAGTTACTAAATCCAATTTTGGTTTTCTCAAAATAATTACTATGTTTTATTCAACTTGAGTTGTATCTGTTGTTTAAAAGTCCCACCAACTTAAGTTTCTTTAAAGGGTCAGTTATAGTTGTATAACTCTATTATTGATATAGTATGTATGTTTTGTATAGAAAAATGTATATGTCTACATTTCAGCACAACTGACATGCCATACTTTACACTAGCACCTTTGCCCATCACTTATTTGGATGCTCGCCCTAGTGCCAGTCAGGCAGTGGACATCACCCACCTACAGGCTCTAGTGGAGGTACCTTCACCTGGCACACAAGTGGCTCAGCATGAAGCACTTCCAAACCCAAGCAAGGCCGAGATTATTCAGGACCTTAAGATCAAAAAACTCAAACTTCAAATTCAGTATTATGAAATGAAATTGCAAGAAAGAAACCAAGAAGAATAAATTAAATGAAAATATTGTCACTTTTACTGCATTTTTCCCTGAGATCCTTGATGTTTGTGATAAAGGCATTTAGCATGTCTGTCACTACTTCCATGTAATATTTTTCTTTTCCAACTTGCCCATCAAAATGTACTTGTATTCAGCCATGTATGTCTGGTGAGTCTCTTTCACTTCAGGTTTGTTCAGTTTGGCTTTCTCTTCTGTATTATATTAGTTTAATGTGCAATAAAGGGTGTATTAATTTACCATGGGCTTATGGAATAAATTTATTTTTCCTGTCAGGTACTAATGAATGTCGATAGGAAGCAACACAGCTCCTGAAATATTGGCCCTCTGTATGTAAACAAATATGTATTTGAATAATTGTAATATCAGATATTATTAGCATTTTTGAAGTATAATTGTACAGCTAAAATACCCCAGGGGAAAATCAGTTGAGTCTTAGCCTTAGGCTGTCTTGTCAAGATCATAGTGCTTCAGCTTTGAGGATGTGAGTGTAAACCTGGATTCTGCCATTTTCTTGCAGATAATGTCTGACAAAAGTCAGTCAGTAACTTGTCACTTAGCTTTGGTGTCTTTGGATTACAACACCTGCAATCTTAACACTGTGGAACCGTCAGTACGTACTGAAACTGCATGAAGTATTGTCATCTAGTATTGACCAAGCTCGGGCAATTAACATTAACTGAACAAGTGATGTGATCCAGTGTTGCTTGCCCTGGATATAAACTGGCTGCCATTACATGGCTGGGATATCGTGAAGCAGTATGCAAGGCAAGCAGTGGAATCAAACTCAAGCATATTCCATTGCTCATATTTAGTAAACGTAAGTTTTTTTCTTTTAGTAAAGTATCAACTATTGTGTTTGTTTATTAGCAGAAAATAAAGATAGAGAGAGAGCACTTACGTATTCATTCGACTGGATGTGTAAGGGAATAACAGTTTAATATGTCACTAATATGATAATGGATAGGTGGGCTAAACAAAAACAGAGGCTTACTTTGAACACAATGGGTTTTCACAAAGAACATACAGCATGAGATTGAGTGAAAGAGGGAGAAGTCACAGTCAACAGGCCGATCAGTCAATAATAAATTCAAAAATGAGTTTCGGCAAATTACTGTCTGTATCGAACGCCTTCAACATTGGCATCTGGAGCAATGACACCATCCTCTTGTTGATCACCTCCATTATTTTCATCCTCCTGTTCATTACCTGGAAGAGGTATTTGTCTCAATTTGCAGATATTATGCAGAACATCGCATGCCAGAATTATTTGGCAGGCTTTGTCTGGTGACATCCTTATTTCTCCATGCAATACATGAAATCTTCTCTTCAACTGGCCTATACCCCTTTCAACTACACTACGTGTCCGTTTGTGGGACCTAAAATGTAACAAAATGAACAAATCATTTTATCCAGAGTTTAAAAAAAAACCTGCCAAAAAATAACTTTCCACAAATGAGATTCGATCTCAGAATATCAGGATTATAAGACGGTCCAACTTAACCACTATACCAATTATCCCCCCTGTTGTGAGGAAGGATTTATGCCTTCATCAAATTTTTGCGATGAACTCTTATAATGTTTACATTTCAGTAATTATGCATCTTTATAAACTCAAGTGTTTGAAATGAGGATATATTTTTTTCAAAAAAAAAAAAAAATTCCCGTCAATTACCGAATACAGAAAAGTATGCGCCGCCAATGAATATCAAGGGAAACAACTCAATGTTCGCGATACAAAGCTCAGTTAGGTGATATTTTAATACCTGTTGTAATTTGTTTGAGGGCCGGGTTGTGGCCTGAGGAAAGGGGTAAGAAGCCAGCGTTTAGATGGGTACCCGCTATCTCCGATCAGATGAGTGTGGATGGGTGCGTGGTGGTTTTCAAAAAGCTGTCTCAGTCCGCTTTCAGCCAGAATTCGAGCGTCAGGTGTTGACCCTGGCCATTTTGCGACAATGTCGAGAATGTTGTACTTCGCATCCACAACAATTTGAACGTTAATACTGTGGTAATGGTGCCGATTAACAAATTCATTTTCATATATGCTAGGAGCGGTGATTTGTACGTGTGTCCCATCAATAGCCCCAACAATGCTTGGAAACTGAGCAGCAGCGTAGAACGTTTCCTGCTTTTCACGGATTTCGCGAGCTGTCAGTGGAAAACGAATGAACTGAGCAATTAGCCGGTTTGAAGATAGACTTCTTACAGTAGCTGTGATAGCCCTAGATACAGTCGGCTGTGAGACTCCCATGTCATCACCACTGCATAGCTGCATTTTCCCAGTTGCCAAAAAACGAAGAGTAATCAACACTTTCTGCATTGGAGTAAGTGCACAGTTTCTATTCGATCCACTTACAACGTCATCCCTAACTAGTGATTCGATATACCGAATCCCTGCAGCATCAAGACGAAACCTTTCTAAGAGCTCCCTGTCATTATATTCGTTCAAGCAATCTCTTCTTTCCTTAAAGTGGCGTCGATTTGGTTGAGCGGCCGCCATGTTGTTGTTGTTTAACAAATACTTAAGAATTTAAGAAAAAGATAAAAGTGGTCATGGGCACACTTAGAATTTAAGAATTTCTTAACAGTTAAGTTTTTTTTTATGAATGGCACTTAAGTATTTTTTAGCTATTTAAGAATTTTTTAGTGGGTTTAAGAATATTTTAACCTTAAGAAATGCTTAAGAATCTTTATGAATACGGGCCCTGGTCCATAACTTATCTTTGTTTTGCTTTGCCTTGTTTGGCATACCTTCTACGTTGCGTACATAGCTGAAGAGATGGGAATACTTAAAAGTTTATTAACTAATCCGTCACAGATAGTTCACTGAACGTCAACAATAGGGAATATACATGAGGTCTAACGCAAATTACAAACTCGTAGACCGTGCATAGTTTGCATGTAGAATGGGAACAAGTGTATATAAATTAAGATTGATTAGAGCTGTTAATAGGAGCTTGATGTTATATTCATAAATGTCATAAAAGTGATTTTTTCATGCATCTATTTGCCAAGGTTAATACCCATAACACCCTTATCAAATTCTATTTTAACATCATCCGTTTATGTATATATAACATAGATGAACATATGGAATTATAGTAAGTCTGATACACATAAACATGTTAAAGTAAGAGATGATTTAAATTGTTATCGATACGGAAATCCAATGTTTACCCCTCTTACGGATCCACTTTCCTGCTGGAGACGACTAAACCAATCCTTCTCACCACGAGACAACGCCTGGCACAAAGGTGTTTGTCCTCTCTGCGTGAACATAGATAAAATTGGTGAAAATGACAAAGTTTATAGTAAGAAACACGTCAACATCGGTACATAACATGTCAGGGTTACGTGCGTTTCCATGCACTCATGCACAATCACCAATCCCGGTTCTGAGCGAAGAATATTTAGAATATCCAGCTCTGGGAAAACACACCCATCATCCGGAGCCCGTGGCGCATGGCTTCCACATACTTCCCATTGTGAAGAAACGTTAGACATCCACTAACACGGCGCCCAAATATATTAATATATACAAAATGATAAATGGATGTAGTTGCCCTTGTGCTTCCACCGATAACTACCTTTCAGTGAAACAACACAAGAAGTGTATTACCTGATCCTGTACGTTGACGTCAGCGCCCTGCTCCACCAGAATACGGACAACGTCTACCTTATCACCTGAGACAGCCGCATGTAGAGGAGTCTCTTTATCCTAAAATTACACATAATACAAGGTATGGGTTTATAGAATGTTTCTTCGGCTTTATAGAAGGCGTATTATGTGCGCAGTAGAAGCTGTCAGAAGTTCCAGTAAATTACCATCCCCAGATGGCACATCTTATCTGGGCCTATATTTGTACGAAGGCGAAAACAGTTCTCCCTCTCACAAACCTTTATGGTTTGAGGAATAGATTTAATTTTGGCACTGTAAATTATCCTTACTTAGGCAGGAATACACCAAAGGGTACAGCACGTGGCGTGTACATATCTCGCCTGGTAGCATTTGTTAGATCTGTGTGTTGTGTGACCATTTCAATAAACGCCAAAAGTTATTACTAAAACTAGTGTGTCAAGGTTATTCCATCAAACGTCTCCACTTCAAGTCTCTTAAGTTTTACAATGAGTATATTTCTCTTGCAAGTAAATAAGGACAGAGTGTCCAGAATCCCTAGCACTCAACTTCATGATTGTCTTTAATTCCACTTAACCCCGGGCTAGGGGCTGTATATTCCCTGTGTTGAATTAGATCGCCACGTTGAATTTGTTAACAGTTGCAATGAACGCGCATCTGATATACATATCTTGTTGTCGACAACTGGTATTCTAGCATTGTATACGATTTGAATACTGATTTTACTCAGTCGCCTACAACTTACCTTACGTCTTTCCAACATCACTGAAAACTGTTCACTGCTTCTCTTTGCATGATTTCGTCCTATTTTCGTACTTTATATACGTTCTCAGTTCTGTGGTGGTTTGTGTTACATGTCGTTTCGGGAATTGGCCTTCCGATTAATGACCTCAAGCGTTCTTATTCATTGACGGTTGGGGTACGAACGTCTGTTTCGACGCATAAATGATAAGCCGTACTCAAGAACATTTCACTTATAACACGTCGACCATCCACGGCCATCCGTAGGTTGTTGGCAGGCCTTATCAGGTATGGCTGGATAGGAAAGCAGTATAAGTTGCCCTTGAACTCGACTGGCATGCTAACCACCTCGGCAACGGAGGCCCCCAACATTATATTTTAGTGTAAACCATATTTAAAGGCCAGTTGAGATTTTTATTTTGAATATTGACAACTTATAAATTGAAATGATACACAATTTGAGTACTGATTTAATTCATTCTTATCCTGCCGTATGTGAGATTGTCTGTCAGCAGCCTGCTGATAGCCGTGGGTGCGTGCCAAGAGAGGCAGTAAAATTGACATAGTAAAGCCTAATGAATGGCTACCTTGAGCACAAGCCCAACATGACAAGGCGACATTATCAACAGATGTTTTCACTCGAGATTCCCAGCAAAATACGGGTATTGACGTCATGGTGTCAATCAAAATAACCTCACCTCAGTTCCACTGAACACATATGAGATGCTCTTGGAAAAGTCTTCGTGCCTTGAGGCGTTAACCCCAGGATGTTCAAGAGCTGGGCGCCATATTGGTACAGCAATGGCTCGGGCTGCATAATGTTGTCTTGACCGATGTTAGGCAGTCAATGAGACAACGTTGCCTTACTGTTGTGAATGCGATATGGGAGCATAATGAGCACTGAGCAATCTTCTGTATGAAGACAAACTAAGCAAAATGACACCCTATGATTTCTTTCAACATTTTCTCAGTTTACTTTTCTTTATATTTTTGGAAATGTTTAAAATGGACGGGGTATTTCGAACATCCGCATTCTAGTTGTATATGGGTACATTGTGAACATAAAGTAACACGTGCAGTTTCATTTTTTTGTTTCAGTATATTTTTGTTGACGGCTGGTCGACACATGTCGTGATGCCTAGATGAAGTGTTCTACTGTGTACAAAACAGACACGACCAGCTACAAACTACTGGAGTAAACCACCATACAACTGACCTCTTCGAACGAAAATAACAAACAAACTATGACATATTAGTACAGAAAGATAGTGAATGAAAGTTAATAAACAATATCTGCTTTTCTTACAGCTAACACCACAGTATGAAATACATTGTGTTTGAGTGAAAAATATAAAGATATATAGTGTTAAAGCATTTCGAGCCACGGGAAACACAAAGCTGATCCTGTACGTTTATATCAGTGCAAATACAATCCGGAATCGCTAAATAGAGGGAACCCAGGAATATTCACAGTTTCCTGGTAGACACTGTCAGGTACGACCAGGGAAGAAGCCAGCATGAGTCGGGCTTCGCAAACAGTTAAAAGTAACAAACATATCTAACTCCTACAGGCATAGGTCAGAAAAAATATTGTGTATGTAAAACAGCTGCGACAAGGTCAGCAGTATCACATATAAATGTGAACACCCCCAAACAAATGCGATTAAAATGCAAAAAGAAACATGTCATTCAAGCTGTGTGAGCTAGTGTGGTCAAATGGCAAAAACGATTAACACCATAGCGATGACGAGAGATCACAGGCTAATTTTACATGGTTTGTCATGTTAATACATATTTATACTATTTGATGATGCAAAAAGAATCCACAGAAATAGGTGAAGACTTGGACGTCCTACAACGAGAAGTAGACCATCCGTAATTAAGGCAGACATATCTTAAAAAGTTATTGCTCCAAAAGTCTGGTTACATCATATGATGGTGTTGATAAAGTAGTGCAGGACATTCACTTTCTCTACATTTTAGTGTAAGCCAAAACGATATTAAAAACCCAAGTGATATTTCTATTCTGATTATCAGCAACTTACAAAGGACTCCATGCAATTACTGTCGGCTTTTCCTTGATTACGGACGAGTTGTAATGTAAAAATTTATGTGAAACCTGAAAACGGGCTCCTCCATAAGATACGATTTTAAAGTTCTCCATGTTTTCTCTTTTCAGTGCGACAGTTATCACATCCTTTCCCGCTTATGGTGGCAAAAAGAAAAGAAAAACTATACAGAGGAAAAAAGAGAGAGAAAAGCATTGGCTTGAAATAGAATAATCCAGATAAATATATTTATGTCATTTTTTGGGGGGGAGGGGGTACAGCTGTTTAACCAGATTCATTTGTACAGACAGTCTTGAGTAACTGTCCAAATAGACTATCACACACAAAATCATAATGATGTGTGAAGTGTTCACTAACTAAACTTAACTATTGAATAGCAGATAACAGGGTGACAAAAATTTATAAATCTGTCTTGTTCCCTTGTTAAAAAAAATAATGTGCCTTCCATTCTCACACAGACTTTGCATTTCTTTCTTTACAAATTCCACTGTCGGCAGCTGGCCTCTAACTTTTTCGCTTGTACATTGCGTTTTTTACACATATAGTAAGTATATTTAGAGGCCGGTAACTCATCCGTTTAAAAGCAAGTAACACATTCGAGCAATGTAGTATTGCCTGCATACCAGCAACTTTGTTCAACCTAACTTGGAATTCTTTCCGTACATTGTAAACATATTTACAGTCCCATAATAGACGGGAAATTGTCTCCCGTTCCAAGTGGCAAAAACTGCAGAGGTCTGGATATCGGAGGATCTAACTCCTTTTCCAGTAATGTTCGTGATCAGAGCTCTACTAACAGCTTTGCATTGAAAACCAATCGTAAGTATGTGTCATCAGTCCATTTAAAAACCATACTGTTGAAGTTCCTCCAAGCTTCGTTTGATAAACTAAGTCAGTTCCTATTCCCACTTGCGGTTTGCTCTATTGTTAACAACTATACTTAGTAAGGTATCGGTAATAAACTTTACAGCCATTAGAAAGGCTAGCAAACAGAGCTATTTTAGTTGGTATAAGAGGCAACAGCAAAGGGAGGAGATACTGTTCCAATCCACTGTATTACTAGCAGATTTGATTGCTGAAATGAAACTTTGATATTCTAAATAGTTTGTACTGCATTCATATTTTTCATTAAATTCTGTAGCATTTAGAAATTTCCCGTTTCTGTTCAAGAGGTCATTGACATACTTTACCCATCGTCTAGCCATTTACCATACACAAACGTTTAGTTACCAATAACAAACAAATGATTGTAAAAAAACACATTCCCCAAGCAAAAATGTTTCTCAATTCCGTGTTTTTTAAACTTTACTCCACGAAAAAAAAACCTCTTTCCAGAAGTTATCTATAACAATCTGTTCCAAAACAAAGGAAGCTATTTCTAAAGATTTTGTTTTTACTATTGTATGATTGTAAAACAGATCGGACTTGTATGTTCCTCATATCAGTCTCTTTACTCAGGAAAGCTTTTGTGCAAATATATAATGGTTTTCAATAGTAGGCACATTCTAGCCACCATTTTTCGAATCCTACATTATTGTACTACGTGCAATTTTAATCAGGTTATTGTTCCAAATAAAAGCAAAACATTTGTTTTGGAATTCTCATATTTGCAAACACGGGATGGTTTGGTAGACAGCTGAACAAATGATTCCGCCGTGACAGCATCATTGATTTTAAGACATGTATTTTCTCCAGAGGAGTGAGGTCTCTTTTAGCCCAACATTGCATTATCTGGTCTATTTTTAAACTTATCCTTGTAATATCTTTCCACAATCTGTTCCAAATTCGTACTAAACTCTATTCCCAATAACTTGAAAGTTTTTAGGGACAATCTAATTTTGCATTGTTTTGTGTACTTTACTAGTGCCTTTCATTACTGAAGTCCAGATTACTCTCGGTTTTGAAGTATTTACTTTTAAGTCAGAAAAGTTTGCTAAGTGATCTAGTTCTGTTAGACAACAATTAAGACTTCGTTCTGAACCGTCAAGGAAAATAATTGTATCATCAGCGTATTGGCTTAATAGATATTAATTTAAATTTGATTTTATGCCTTTAATATTATCGTTTTCTAGGAAGCATGTAACTTAGAATTTCCACACACATGATGAAAACATATGGAGAAATGGGGATCCCTCTGGGGCGTCAGACACGTCCTACATCAAAGAAACCAGTCGAGAATCCATTGACCAGCACGCATGATCTACTCTGTGAATATAGGACTTTAACCAACGAATAAAGGGCTCCCCAAAATTCAAAAAGCTAAACACTTTCAGTATACAATTATAATCTAATGTGTTAAATCTTTTTTAAAATCTATTGTTACTAACGTTCCAGGAGATTAATAACCTCTGCAAAGTGGTGATGTCTAATACTAATCGGGTGCTTTTACCTATGTAGCGTCCAGACATAAAGCCTTTCTGATTTTCACTTATTAGAGATGACAATAGTGGTTTTAAACGATTCGCCATCGCCGCAGAAGCAATTTTGTAAGACACGTTTCACAAACTTATAGAGCTCCAACTGTATCTATTTTTCCCTTCTTTTGGAATACAGCTGATTATGCACTGTTGCTGTGTTTCGGATAGCCCTACCATGTATATATGCTTGTTTTAATGAATTTAGAAGGTAAAAAATGTAAATCATTCCAAACAATTTTTTTAAAAATTCAACAGTAAATCCATCAGGGCCTTGACTTCTGTGACCCTTAACTTTTTTAATGATACGAACAATTCCTCCCTGGTAAGTTCCCCTTCCATACTGAGCTTCTGCTTGTCTGACAGTTTCCTTACATTTTCTACGTCTAGTATGCTTTCCAAATCTACAGAAACGACACCAGCCTCTGTGTACAACTTCCTATAGTACTGCCTAAAATTATTTAATATATTTTTGGTCTGTCAAAATTGTCCATCCTTGTCTATGATTTTTGTTTATTGATTTGTTTAAGAATTTGCTTTGATCTAATTTAAAATCCAATCTATTTTAGCTCTTTTCATTATTCCTCCCATCTTTATTTTATTTCATTG